>NW_025765112.1:0-261737 GCF_003918875.1 Haliotis rubra
TCACCTTTCAGTACCGCGATGAGCTGTAATAAATATTCTCCATTATGTTTGTATTGGCGTGCGTTTTAATTATTTAATATGTGCGTGTGTCCGTATCGAGTAAGTGGTGTTTGAGACATTTCGTGTCCATGTGAGACAGCTTAACGTCTTGTTGATTCTCAGTTAAATTTTTAACCTGTGTCCATTAAGCTTCCCAGCATACGTTCATCTGGTGTTTGAACATTTTTTTTTTTCTTGAACAGGGCTTCCTTTGAATCTGGCGTGCTTGATGTGTTTCACCACACATGTTTTCACGCCTTTAAGCCTTTCTGATTTTGTCGTTGTCTGCTTTCTTGATGGAAAACATCTTGGGTCTCAAGCTGACATAGCCGGCGATTGACGTGTAGCACATTCTGTCCTTTCATCTTCGTGAATTGCATGATGAATTCAGCAGGACCATCGAATTTCAGCAGCTATCAGATATGTTTTGGAAATAATATTGTGTATTCGTTTACTCCAGTTTGTAAAAACATATTTAAGATAATTATTTAGCGGGACATATCAACAATCAGAGTATTGAGGTATGTTTAACTTCCTTTGTTCTCAAATCAAATATTTATATTAATGAGAATTAATTAAATTTATTGTGAACTCAAACCCCTCTAAGTCAAAAGAATTACGAAGACGAAAAGAAACTCTCTTTTCTTCGATTGCAAGAATGCATATAAGGAGGCGACCATTCATTTTGCCTTTTAGACATGCTTTTCTACAATATTGATCGGAACAAATATCACGGGAACAGTATTAGAAACATCCCCTGACTTAGTCATAAAACCATATTTAAAAAACCCCACTAGTTTCAGATTTAATTGATAGGGTTTTAAAACAAATTGAAATTATCGTGAATGTGGAGATTTTCTTTGTTTCTCCACACACTACCTGTACAGATTCTGTGTTCCATCATTATAGAACATTTCTTGCAATAACGGTTACTGTTATGTTGTTAGGACTAGTTCCATGATATCTGAGGGATGGATCACAGAACATATTTATGTTATTACACCTCTATGTATTATTGTTTACGCATATGTTGCTGGAACGCCACACTCAGCTATATTCAGGCTGTATGGAGCCGGTCGCAGAAATAATCGAGTCTGGACAAGAAAATCCACTGACCACCAACATTGGTACGTCAATGTGATTCGTTAATTCAGTGTGTGTTACGAAGAATGCTTGGTTTCAGTAAGATACAAGACCAATATGCATTAATTAGCGTGTAGGTGATTTCGACGTCAGTTGCTTCGGAGTTTCTGTCATGTTAGTTTAATTTAAAGTCAGAGTCATTGTGATAGGGCGTCCATTGCCAAAAGGCATGATCAGAGAATGATTCTACTATTCGACACAAGACTAAAGCTTCCAGGGCATGGTGTAACCTTTGATCTGGACACATAGAGGCATTGGCGATCTAGATGCATACACGTTTATTTCTTATACAGGAAATAACAAACTTAATACTCTTTGATCATGTCATATCGTTCATAAAAAGACATGTAGTCATTTATCCTAAGTGGTACCTAAGCATTACAAGCTTCAATGGTCTGGTGATAAGACATTTGCCAGTACACACTGGTGACAGACTGGCTGACCACACGAAACACAGTAGGCTAGTGTATTTGTCTTTGCATCACCCATATATACAAATATTGTAGCCCCAAAAGCAGTTTTATAAGGCTGCGGATCTAAACTGCAACAAGCCAGTCAGACGTTACAATCACGAAAAGTACTCAGAGGTAAAAGTTACAGCGACAGTTACTGAAGTACTTGTTACATCTTTCTCCATGTCTCCCAATGGTACAGACCGAAGGCATAATGTGTTATACGAGGAAGTATACTTACTTCAGGATCGATTTGGGTGTAGGTAACGTCATTATTCACACTGATAATAATTTGGAGGGATACGATGAGTTGATTTGTAGGGTTATATATTTTAGGATACTTATGTTTATCACACACAGCTTGGTACCGTTATGAACAGTAATATGATTTCATGTTACACATATCGTCCAATAACAAAAACGTGACTTCACAACATGATATAAATTGACATTGCACATCAACGTACAATCCTGTATATACCTGTACAGTCTGGTCCCTGCCCATCCTGGTTGGCAGCCTTCATTTGAACACGCCCCTGTGCCAGGATTACAGGAGTCCCCTGTGTTGTGACAGTGACGAGTTGCACTCCATGCTACAGTTACGGCAGTCGGTCCATAACGACCAGACGCACACGCTGAAATACACGTACAGATGAGTGACGTCACTTTTCTCTTATATCACTCGTATATTCAAATGTGAACTGTTTACACTGCTCCAACTGCAGTCAGGCCATTGCATGATGACCGCGGTAGGACCATTAATTTCAGCAGCTATCGGATATTGCTTTGGAAATAATATTGTGTATTCGTTCATTACCAGTTTGTAAAGAAACATATTCAAGAGGATTATTTAACAGGACATATCAATCAGAGTATTGAGGTATGTTTAACTTCCTTGGTCTCAAATCAAATATGTATATTAATGAGAATTAATTAAATTTATGTGAACTCAAACCCTAAGACAAAAAATTACGAAGACGAAAAAGAAACTCTTTCTTTCGATTACAGAAGTACGATAAGGAGACGACCATTCATTTCGCTTTTAGCTATTTAGACATGCTTACCATATTGATGGAACAAATATCACGGGAACAGTATTACAAACATCCCTGACTCAGTCATAAAACCACATTTTACAAAAAGAACAACTGGTTTCTGGGATTTAATTCATAGGGTTTTAAAACAAATTGAAATTATCGTGTATGTGGAGAATTTATTGGGTTTTTCGCACATCTACCAACACAGATTCCTGTTTTTCCAACAACATGGGCATATCAATGTGATAAGTTAAGTCAGTGTGTTACCAGGAATACTTGATTTCAGTAAGATACAAGACCAATATGCACTAACTATAACGTTTAAAGTAATTTCGACGTTTTGTCATAAGTTGGTTAAAGTAAAAGTCAGCGTCAGCGTGATAGGGCAGTTCATTGCCAAAAGGCATGGGTCAGGAGAATGATTCTAATTATCTCGGCACGAGACTAAAGCTTTTAGTCATGGCGTAGCCTTTGGTCTGACACATATTGGCATTGTAGATCTAGAGGCATAGTGCTTGTTCGGCTGCAGGAAATGGCAAATTTACTAGTCTTTTGATCATGTCATGTGTGACACTGAAGATGGAAAAGATCCGTCTTCTTGACTACAGCGAGCAAAGCTGTCAGAAATTGGCAACTTGCCAACGAATTTCTCCATGTGCTCTGTTTTCGTGTAATTTGCTCATATGAAATCAACCACTGGTTTGTGTGGATGTTGATTATTGTCTGGCTACCGATTTCTTGCTTGCCTGTCATTTTATACTTACACCACACCTGTACTTCAACGAAGTCTAACACAGCACTTCCACCATCATTAACAGTCTCTGTGTAGGCAGTCAGGTAGCGCCAGGTAGAGAGACAGGTGACATTCAGGACATCAGAGATGTCTGTACCGTCAGGACGTCCACTAACTGAGTGACATAGATCTCCTTCTTTGGGGTCAGATGAATTTGTCCCAGAGGTGTAGAGTTGAAGGCCAGTACGTCGGTACTTATCTGAACACAAAACGTCTGTGTCATGTTATCATGTTGTATAAAAAAAATTATGCATTGGGTTTTGTGTACTGTAAATACCTCAGTGTTTATTGACTGTGTTTATTGACCAAAAACAAAATCCCTATAAATACTACATGCATACACACATATACACACGCACGAGCGAGCACACACACACTGACATATATATGTCGTGCGCAATTTACGGAATTGCCCAATCCGCGAATGACGCAAGACATTTGCGAAATCTCCAAGAATGGGCGACACTCTGCCCAAATCCTGTCATTACACAATAAGTAGTGCTAATTCCCATGGGTAGAGCAATTAATTAATGTGCATAATCCCACAGATTGAGCAAGCCGGGTTTGTGTAGTTAGAAACCTAGTTGAGCTTGTGTTGACAATGAATAGTGTTTCATAGTTTGTCTGTCAGTAGTCGACTGACAGTTGCACTGAGATGGCGGACAAAATTAAGCTTGAACGTTTAATCAACAGTGATACATTGTCTGTATTTTCAAGAAGTGAATATGAACAGGTGTTATGGTGTGACGAACTAAACACAGACAGTATGATATGCTTTTGTGTATGTTACAGATCAGGTAGTATGTGTTCGCCGTCACTGTCATCCAAGGAATCTAAAATGTTTGAATAAATAGAGGTTCTAAATAGGGTATTATAAATATTATAATCAATTTCGTATCATCGTGTTTTAATATGTCTCTCATATTGCAATAAAAACATATGAGATGATCACAATATTTTGTTCTCGTACCAAGGGATTACGTAGTGAGGCGTGTCCAATCCGCAGATTAAGCAAGCCATACCCAGTCGTGGATGAAATAACAAAAACACTGGAAACTGTAGACGGGTTTCGTTTGCGACAGTTATGTGAGATGAAACAACAACTATAACGTGAAAATATGCACGGTCAGCATTATAGAAAAAATATCACAGGGCTGTCAATTCTGTGGACGGTGCTGACACCGTTTTGATGGCAACGAGCATGGGATTAGGCGCGACAGGTGTCAGGTTTGTTATCCGCTATCGTGGCCACACCTGTGGTGTTAGGCATCGAAATAACAGCCAGAGTGGCAGTGTTGGCGGAATTGGCCCTTAGGTATGTATATCGTAAACTGCAACGTAAAGCATTGAAACACGACGGAATTAGAATTCTAGCCGAAGCGAATCTAAACACCATAGACGATCATATTTCCACCGTGCTCGCCGACTCAGAGGAAGAGTTTCGTTTTGTGATCTCAGAAAACGCCAAGTACCACAGAATGAAGCAAGAGATTCGAACTCAGACTCGTCAAAGCACTTCCATCAGCGAAGACTGAGAAAAAAAAAAGTTCATAGAACAAGGGAGGCAAGAGGCCTGGCAATACATTATTATGAAAACCAAACAAATTATAGAAGGAGATTCACAATAAACTGTTTCGCGGACATCAACATAACGTAGCCAGCCAGCCAGTCGGCTGAACAAGCCGAGCCGAGCCCCCTTCACAAGCACACGCCACCACACGCACACGCACACAGACACACAAACACTGCGACTTCGCTCACACAGCGGTATGATTTAGCTTCAAGAGGCTCTCGCCTCGCTACTTTTATAACAAGTACGGGAATACGTTGGATAGTTAGCCTTTCGCCAAACAGACCCCATGCTCGCCTCAAAAAGGCAATATTTCAGAAACTATTTTACTGGAATTTCGTGAAATTTTGCATGCACAGCTGCGAGTAATATACACAACCAGCGGTTAGGCATTGGGGACTTAACATGGCTTAATCCTGGAAAATTAAGCCTTTGGAAGGACCTGGTCCCGTTTTGCTATTGTGTATACTACTTCTAAATTAACAATTATTAAAATTGTTTGGAATAGATTCAACGTCATTTGTATATTTTCAAATTTTAATGATTACTCCCTTCGTTTCGCCATCATCCCTTCCGGTGATGATTGCGCTTATACGAAGCACAACATGGCAACATGACGCAGAGATGCTTTCGTTATTATTTGATATTCAGCTCGGAGAGATCCTCTTCAGGTGAATACTATTTTTAAGTGCAGGTTTTGATGATATATGTGTTTTATATTGCAAGCGTTTTTAAAATACTCAAAATTTGATGGAAATGACATAATGACAGTTTTCTTTAAAGCTGAGTCTATTTTACATGTAGGGGTGTTGTGTATTTGAGGTTATTTGCGGTTTTATATGTGCATTTTACTTACGTTCTTGTCTGGGATTATCATCTGAACGTTATTGCATTTTATAAAGACATGTTTTGTTCGATTAATGCGAAAATGTAGCAATTGTCGAGAAAGTTATATTCTCGATAACCTGTCAACCCTTAGTTTAGGAAGCATCTATTTTGCGACACTGGTTGTTTACATAGTCTGTCACTGTACCTAGTGCAAAGCATCATGTTCAGATAATACATGCATCCATCCATCCACACACACACACATCCATTCATCTAATTTTTGCTAATACTGATAGATATTTAATTTTATATTCATTGACAATTTTATTTCTTTGCTTGGATTTTATGTGTGTATGGTATTTAGAGAAGAGGGTTTATTATAGCCAGAGTTTGAAATCTGTATTGAAGCAGATCGTTCAATAATTTGATGTTCATTTAAGTAATGATGTGAGATGAGCTAGAAGATTACCATATTTACATTGTAACTGAGCAATGTTTCTTTTCTGTTCTTTACAGAATATTGTTTGGTGCTTTGCTTATGGCATTTAACATATCAGAAGATAAATCGAGCTTCAGATTATTACTTGTTTTTTGCGCCAAAGTTTCTGAAGATATATATTTCAAGAGCGTCGCCCTCATAGACAACTTGGTGTTGGAAACGAGAGATTCACGATGGCAACGAAAGTCGAAGTGCACGAGTCTCCTAAAGAAAATACTCATATGGAGATAGAACAACAAGGGGATCATGATGATGAACCAGAGAAAAAAGTTTAACAGAAGAGATAGGTTCTCAGAACTAAGCTTATGACAGCTATAAACAGGTTGACAGGTAGTATGAAGAAACATGAACATAATAAGAAGAAAATTAAAACCTTATTTCCCGTGACTTTGATAGAGTGATGGATATCAATTCAACATGTATGAGATCATTCCTTCGCAGAAGAGCAGACTTGATAAGTGGGATCAGAAGTCTCCAAATGACTACTACAAGGTAGTCGAGAAGGTAGAGTCAAACAGAGATCGTGGACAGTCAGAAGTAACGCAAAAAATGGAGCAAAGAAGATGTGATTGAGACCAGCTCACATTCTTCCGATGCATTAGGCTGTGATGATACTAACAAAAAATTTGGTAGTGATTGAGAGAAAAATGGTGCCAATGGTCACACAGAGAAGCAAAGTGGTGATACTGGTGACTTGCCTTCAGTAACCAACGATGTGAAAGGGAAACCTGGTAAGGATGGAAGAACTGTGCATGCCCCAGGCATTGTTGATGACTGGATTGACGACCTGGTTGAGTTTAAAGAGATTGAGTTTGAAGTTTCTTCTGAGTCTTTGTCATTGGCAGATGTCATCTTCAGATTAGAGGCTGCACGAGACATTCCATCTTTTAACCTGAGTACATTCAATGGGGATTCATTCACTTATGTAGATTTCATAGAGTCCTTCAAGATCCACATTCATGAGAAGAGAAGCCTTAAGGGCGATCAGAGGATGATTCACCTGAAGGCACATCTTGCAGGTGAAGCAAAGTGTGTTATTGATGCGTTAGGTGCCTCGGGCACTATGTATGCAACTGCATTGAAGTTACTGAAGAGACAGTTTGGCCAGAGAAGTGTGATAACACGTGCATTTATAAACAACCTGTGCAAAGGGGAAAAGCTGAACCCTAATGACAGGAAGAATCTGCGGACTTTGTTAATCGACATTGTTGGGTGTCTGGCGACCCTCAAGAGACTCAATTACATGTCAGATGTGAACAGCATCGAATCCCTCTGGGCGATCATTGGTAGGCTTCCCAACAACCTCATTGGACCATGGAGATCAATTGCGGCTGAGATTCGCGACTACGGTAGAAATCCTACTCTACAGGATATCAGTGACTACATCCAGAAGAGAGTGCGGGCTGACTGCGATCCAGACTTTGGGGATGTCATCCATGCATCAGCAGCTCCATTTGACAAGAGAGAGAAAACAAGAGACAAGAGAGATGGTGTTTATTCTGCACAGAGGGCAGTGACATGCTACTTTGCAGAGATTTTCACAGAATTAGTGTCTGAGTTCAAATGTGTTCCTGTTTCCGAGAGAGTTGACTTTGTCAGAGACAATGGACTTTGTATTGCACGTTTAGTTAAGGGCCATGGGGCCATACATTGCAGATCTAAACGGCAACGTGATGTAAAGGATCTGTTAGAACACACCATACCTTGTTGCATGTTGACACCTTAACTGCCAGTGGTGCTATGCCTGATGTAGCAAATGGTTGTCATGTCCCTAGTATCATGCCTGTAATCAGAGCTAAGTGTAGATCACCCAGTGGTCGCTTCAGAGAGGGTAACATTCTGATTGATAGTGGTGCAGGCACTACTTTGATAAGCCAGGATTTGCTATGAGTTTGGGTTTGCAGGGTTAACGTGAGAGCATTGAGATCAGTGTAGTTGGGTAACATTGGGTTAGACAAAGTGACAGTAGAAATGTGAAGTTCTTTGTCAGTGGAATTGGTGGTTCAGAGGACTATGAGTTGGAAGTTCATGAGCTTGACAGAGTGAGTGAGTGAGTTAAAATTTAACGTCACATCGGCAATATTTCAGCCATATCGTGACGAGAACAATTAATTTTATGCATAGTAACAAATTGGTAAACTGCAAAAAACCTGTCAACGAAGGACAGTAAAATAACTAGATTATCACAGATTCGAATTTAAAACTAGTAATTAAATCTAAAACAGTTTAACTATAGATGGCAATACAGCTGAAGGTAGATCACCATACTAGGGGCCATGGGGACTTACAGTACATTTGATTCCTGCATGGACCCTTGCTGGATTTACACCATCCCCTCAGCTATTAGCAGTGTTAGATAATCTAGCCATAAATTAAACGAACAAATAGTCTACGATTAAAATATAGTAGGTTGGTTTGAATTTACTTTGAATGTTTTGGGACTTACGCTACTTCAACGTCCAATCTCTGTTACAAATTCAAACTACCAATAATAAAATATGTATCTATTTACAAATCACTTAACAAATCTAATTCTTTTAAAAATGCAATAATTAAATGAGAACTAACATTATTAAAACGATCCTTCATAGAGTTTACTTTGAAATAGTTATCCCTTGTGATGGAATACTCAATGCAGTCAAGCAAGACATGCTTGACTTTGATTCTTCCATCACAAGGGATGCAAAACGGAGGATCTTCGCCTTTAAGCAAATATTCATGTGTATACCTTGTATGGCCAATGCGACATCGCCGCATAATGACTCTTCAAATTTGGACTGACAACCCAGTAGGTGTAACCAATGTAGGGTTATATTGCATGTAATTTATTAATACCTACTTGGGTGTCCCACTTCTTTTGCATCAGATCACGGATGTAGGTTCTGATGCTAGCCTTGTAATCAGATTATGGGTTAAGAAGTGGTGTCACAAACCTGTTTAGTGCTGCCTTAGCAGCAAGATCAGCCATTGTGTTCATTATATAATTCGATTATTTCAATTAAAAGTGGATGTTTGCAAGAGAGATTTTTAATAGCCCGAAGGCATGAAAGAGAGTCAGACAATATTATATATTGTTTATGTTTGGGATGTCTTTGGATATATTTAAGAGCTGTTAAGATGGCGTTTACTTCTGCTGTAAATATAGAGCCGTTATCAGGTATTCTAGAAGATATTGTTCTGGATCCAGTGACAGTGGCACATGTCACTGCGCCACCGTCCTTGGACCCATCTGTAAATAAGGATTTGTATGCATTATACTTATTCTTTAATTGATTATATTCTTGTTTATATTGTAATTCATTAGCTCTGATTTTTTTAAATGCTGTTAAAGTTAGTTCAACTGTTAAAGTTAGGAGGGCCTAACCAACTGCTAAGGAGCAGAAGAAAGGAGACGGGAAGGAGCCATATTTTCCAGCTCAATGCCAGCAGAAGAAATGAATGGTTTAATTCTTAAACCAAGAGGCGGAACAAGAGAAGGCTTTTTGTTGTACAAATCCTCATAAAGAGGAGTAAAGACACAGCGGAATGCAGGGTTAGACTCGTTAGAATAAAGTTTTGTTATATACTGAAAGGACAATTTTATACGGCGTTGTGCAAGAGATGGTTCATCTGCCTCGACGTAGAGACTGTCAACAGGAGAAGTTCTAAAGGATCCAAGACAAAGTCTTAGACCTTGGTGATGGACAGAATCTAATAGTTTAAAGTTGCTTTTGCAGGCTCCACCATATACGATGGAGCCATAATCAAGTTTCGAGTGGACCAATGATCGATATAGATGTAGGAGTATGGCTTGATCCCCTCCCCACTTAGAATTCGAAACGACTTTCAACAAGTCAAGTGCCTTCAGGCATTTAGTTTTAAAGGATTTAATATGCGGCAGAAACGTTAAATGAGAGTAAAAAATTAAACCCAAGAACTTGGCCTCCTTGACAACTTTGATTGGCGTACTATCTAGAAATAGTTCAGGGTCTGTATGTGGTTTGTATTTACGGCAAAAATGTATGCAATTAGTTTTTGATTTAGCAAATTTAAAGCCATTTTCAAGGCACCATTTATTTATCTTGTTTAAACACAGCTGCAGTTACCGTTCAATGGTATGCATATTTTTACCACGACAAGAAATATTAAAATCATCCACAAATCAAGATCCATCTATTGAATCGTTTAAAACCTTTGATAAACTATTTATCTTTATACTAAATAGTGTGACAGACAAAATACTGCCTTGTGGAACACCCTGATCCTGATTGTAATGATCAGACAGGGTTGAACCCACGCGGACTTGAAATTGTCTGTCCTTTATAAAGTTGGCTATAAATTGAGGCAAACGGCTTCGCAATCCTAAGCCATGTAAATCTTTTAAAATGCCATATTTCCACGAAGTGTCATATGCCTTTTCAAGATCAAAAAAGATAGACACGGCATGTTGTTTATTAATTAGAGCGTTTTTAACAAATGATTCCCAACGCACTAAGTGAACGACAGTACTTCTATTTTTACGGAAACCACTTTGTATATCCGTTATAAGGTTATTTGTTTCCAAGTACCAAACAAGTCGATTGTTTATCATTCGTTCCATGGTTTTGCAAACACAGCTAGTTAGTGAAATAGGTCTATATTTTGACGGATCTGTATGATCACGTCAAGGTTTAGGTATTGGTACTACTATAGCGTCACGCCATGAGGGAGGAAAGTTACCAGATGTCCAAATATCATCAAAGATATCTAAGAGAGTTTCTAGACAAGATTCTGGTAAGTGCTTCAGGAGTTGATAATGTATGTTATCAGCCCCTGTAGCAGTATCGTGAGCTTGTTCAAGGGCAGTATGGAGCTCATGAATAGAAAATAGTTCAGTATAGTCTTCCCCATTATCTGAATTTAAATTAATAGGTTTCTTTTCTTGTTGTTTTTGATATTGTTGGAATTTAGGCACATAATTAGAAGAGGAAGAGTGTTTAGTGAGAGTTTCACCCAGTTTAATCTCAATATCTGATTTATCAGTAAGTAATTGATCGCCATGTTTAAGATGATGGACGCTAGATTTAGTACCTTTAAATTTAATTTTCTGGACCATGCTCCATACCTTGGACATGGGCGTTCGAGAATTTATTTTGGATACAAAATTTTGCCAAGATTGGCGTTTATTCTGTTTAAAGGGTACGCCGCGCTTTAGCATCTAACATTTTTAATTTATTCAAATTATGCACCATAGGATGGCGACGGAAATAATGTTCTGCCTTTTTTCCTTGCCTTTCTAGCTTGTTTGCACTCATCGTTGAACCATGGTTTTCGGATATGTTGATTTGCAGAGGACTGTGGTATGCATTCATCAGCTATGATATTCAGTTCATAAGAAAAACAGTTGATAGCATCAGGAACGTCAATAAAAAGATCAGGTTTCAGTTTTGCAGCACACAGTGTTTCCTATAAAGGCCAGTTAGCCTTCTTAAAATTCCGCCGTGATGATGGAGGTACATCAGATGGAGTGACAGGTTTAAGTATAGTAGGAAAATGGTCACTTCCACAGAGGTCATCATGGACTGACCATTCAAATTCATTTAATAGTTCTGAATTTGTGAGTGACAAGTCGAGAGCAGAATTGGTCCCTGTACCAGGGTGTAAAATATGTGTTGGAACCATCATTATTAATACATAAATCATTATCTGAACACAACTCCTTTAGTAATTTACCTTTAGCGTTTGCATGTGCACTTGGTTATGTCCATTTAGATCTCCCATAATAATACAGGGCTTCGGGAGTTGGTCATATAGAGCTTGAAGATCAGTTTTGTGAAACGTTGAAGACAGAGATATGTAGAGAGAGCATAATGTAAATGCAGCGTGCAAAGTTATTCGTACTGCAACAGCCTGAAGATTAGTAGTAAGTACAACAGGGCTATGGATAACGTTCGGTTTCACTAGGATGGAAGATCCTCCAGTCGCCCTATCACCCGGAGGTGAAAAACAATGATATGCATTAAATTGACGAAGGTCAAAAGTATCTGTCTGTTTTAAATATGTCTCCTGTAGACAGATCCTGGACTAATAGCTGCAAATCGCTTAAGTTAGTCCTCAGTCCTCTGCAGTTCCACTGCACAATATTATTGGAATAAACTATCTTTTGGGGGGATTTACTGGGGATCTTACCCGCACCTGTTTGGAGGGCGACAAGCTATGTGCCCTAGAATGGACGTTTTCAGATACGTCCATGTCCTCAAGAGAGCCATATTTGTTGAACAACTGAATTTTATTGTGCGACCCTTTTGGAGCTCTGCCACAATGTTTCTTGATAGCATCAGGCTTAGGCTTACCTTCACTTTTAACAATTTGTTGATTTTCAGATGACGATTGAGTGAGTGAACGTGATTGAGAGGATGATTTATGATCAGAAGAAGACTTTGACATACCAGGAAGTGATTCCTCAGTCTGAGATGATATTGCAGGGTACAAATTCTGTGGAGAGTCCCCTTTGACCAAATTCAAGGTTGTTTGGCAGCTAGTGGATGATTTTGTTATTTTAGAGCTAGACTCAGATGGTGTTTTGGCAACTGGAGCATAACTCTCTGGAAGGTCGGATCTCTTAACCAGTTTTTTTGCCTCAGAAAAAAGTGATATTTTGGGTAAATTTGATTTTGTTAATTGCCATTTGCTCTTTCCAAATGGGACACTCTTTAGAAAACGCTGAATGGTCGCCCGAGCAGTTGGGGCATTTTTTAAAAGTACTGTTACAATCTTCTGTTGTGTGTGTTTTCTCACTACAGTGAGCACAACACAACAGACAATGTCCCTGAAATATTTACACCGTGTCCATATTTCTGTCATTTAAAACACCTGAGCGGGTTAGGGATGTAGGTGTCAACGGGAATTATACAGTAACCTGCTTTCAGCGATTTGGGAGCATTTGGAGATGAAAAGGAAAATAGGTTCGTTTTGAAAGTTTCATTTTTTTTTCGGGTTGTAAAGTGCTTAACATAAAGAACACCTTGATCTTTCAACTCTGATACCATGTCAAGTTCCGTCATATCATCAAACAATCGATCACGGTCTCTGACGATTCCTTTACTTGTGTTCAAAGTTTTGTGAGCAGAGGCAGAGACCTGAATGCCAACGAACAATACCGTATTCATCAAGTTGGTTGATTGCTGTTTTTCGCGCATTCAACTAGCAGCGCACCTGAACGGAGACGTTTAATGTTCTTTACATCCCCAGCAATACCTTGAATACCCTTGGATACTGCAAAAGGGTTCAACTTTAATGGAGTCTTGTCTAGAGTCTCGATTACAAGGAAACGTGGCCGATACTCAATCGATTTGGGCAGTCTGTGGCCATCATCAGCAGGGTCATTGTCAAGAGGACGTTTGTTTCTTTTGTTGGTGTTTCATAAGCCATGGTTATTTTTGTTAGATTTCATCATCCGAGCTCCCCCACCCACCACGGAGTATCACAAGGACCAAGGATACCCGGATGACATACTCCAGCAGAAAAATTTAAAGATTAATGATTCCACCAGATTGGCCCATGAGCCACCGCCTTCTAGGCATACGACTCTAGGCAAAAACATACATGGAATTATGCAGTTGAAATTCAGAAATTCAAAGTTAAAAAATTGCCAAGACTTAAAAATATGATATAATAATTCTCAAATTTTGTGCAACATTTTCAGTTGTAGCACAGGGCTTGGCGTGACAAGCCGATTGATAGAACTGGGCCAGTTCTACCAGCCGTCTAGGTGAAGTAAGGGGCAAAGTGGTGTGCTGGGCAAAGGAACGCTGTTCCTGGAACCAGTGCCCTCAACCACCAGACTCCCGTCCTCCACAGACACAGGGCGCAAACCCACGGCAAACGGGTTGGTGGACCAAATATACCCCCGGGTCCACAACGGGGGGTCGATGAGCGCTTAGCGTTACCCAGCACCCACCACGAGGAGGTGGCTCTTAATGGGTGCCAAGAGCTTGATAGAACTATTCTTAAGGTTCCAGAGTTGGACAGGATGTGGCTCTCTAGTTTCACACACCCCGGATACCTTGAGTTTGCCCAGAAGGACGGGCCTGTTGATCTGATACTTGGAGTGAGATATTCGCATCTTCATGGGGAGCAAGACGTCCGCGAGGGACAATCCTTTGAGCCCATTGCAAAAAGAACAAGGCTTGGATGGATTGTGCTAGGTTCCGGTGAGGGAACACAGAGTGGGGTTCACTCATTGAACTCCTTGAACATGATCGAAGGGGTGGACATTCAGAGGATGTATGACATGGAGACGCTAGGTAAACATGCACCCAATTGTTCATGCCCTGTGAAGATCCTGACAGAGGAAGACAAGAGAGTGATGTCATGCTTCGAAGAAACACGTAAGAAGGTGGACAGGAGGTACATGATAGGCTTACCATGAGAGGAAGATCCTAGCCACCTGTCCAACAACAGATCATTTGCATAGAAAAAAACTTATCTCTCTGGAGAAGTCTTTGTCACGTGATCCGGAGAAAGCATAGCAGTACTGTACAGTGATGGATGATTACATAGCCAAAGGATGGGCAGAAGAGATAAAGAAAGAGTTAGACGAGGACAACTCATAAGAAGAACTTGAGTAGCATCTGCCTCACTTTGCTGTATGCAGGCCTGACAAGGTAAGTACTCCACTTAGAATAGTCTTCGATCCTGCCTGTTAATATCAAGGTATTTCCTTGAGCTAACTCCTTTTGAAAGGACCCAACTTGATCGGTGACTTGATTGGAGTTCTGATAAAATTCAGGAGAATATTGTGGCATTTGAAGGGGATATATCCAAGATGTTTCTCCAGATTTGCTTGTTGAGAAGAAATACCAACGTCCACAGATTTCTATGGAGGGAACTCGATATAACTAGAGAGCCAACCACATACAGACTATTGAGGGTCACATTCGGTGATCATGCTTCCCTCGATGCGGCTAGCTTTGTGATGCTCAGAATAGCACAGGAAAACAGAGATATTTATCCCACTACTGCAGAAATTCTCGAGAGACGATTTACTTCACTCATGCGATTCAGAGGAAGAAGCTGACGTGAAGATGAGGGATTTGGAGACTGTTCCCAGTACGAGTAGTTTCGACATCAAGGAACGGTTGGTCAGTCACAGGGTTAACAAGAGTGAAGAGGTTAATGTTTCACTGTGCGAAGATCCAAGTGTGAAGACCCTAGGAGTAGTGTGGAATTGCACTTCTGACACCATCCACTTCAGAGTTCAGGGTTTCTCAGCAGAGATTTGCACAGATAAGAGTGTATATGTCTTACATCTCCACTATCTATGATCCTTTGGGGCTTGCAGGGGTTGTCACCGTAAGAGCCAAGATTAGCATGCAGGCCATTTCGAAAATGAAGACCTGTGGATGGGACGATGAGTTGCCAGAAGACGTCAGCCAAAAGTGGCAACAGGTATTTCAAGACCTAGAAAGATTGTCAGGGGCCCATACCATCAGATCTGTAAAGCCTACGGATGCTGCAGGAGAACCAGAGCTGCACCTATTCGCAGATGCAAGTAGCCAAGCATATGGTGCATGTGCCCATGTCAGATGGCCAACTTCAGATGACTCAGTGGAAGTAAGACTGATGCATCCAAATCTAGGGTAGCTCCTCTGAAGCAGTTGACCATACCATGGCTTGAATTAACGGTTGCGCTCTTGATCTCGAGATTAGCTAGGACTATCTACACTGAGATGAAGATGAAACCACAAGTCTTTCTTTGGACAGATTCACAAATTGTACTTCATTGGCTGAAGACAAAATCATCAAAGAGAAAAGCCTTTGTTGGAGTGAGAGTCTGTGAGATACAGTCGGAATGGAATCCAAACCAGTGGTTTTACTTGCCAACGAGAGAAAATCCTGCCGATGACCTAAGCCAAGTCTGAAAATCTAAGATGTAGGGAAAAGAAACAGAAAGGCAAACAGACCAGTGAATACACTGAGGATAGCAAGGTGTCTAGACCTTGCTTCCCCTTCAAGAGAGACTAAAGTGTGACATTAATGGACAGTGAGAGGTACTCAAGTTGGCCAAGATTAGCAAGAGTCACAGCCTATTGTCTACGTTCTATACAGAATTTGAAGAGAAGGATTGACAACCAGGATCCCCTAGAGTATATCACCTGAAAAGATCACAACAGCAGAGATGTATTGGATCAAGCAAGCTCAGAAGGATCTGGGAGATTGGACAGAGTCTTGTGCAGACTTGAATCCTTTCAACAAGGACAACATTGTCCATGTTGGAGGAAGACTTAGGAAGTCAACCCTGAGCTATGATGAGGGGCATCCGATATTGCTACCAAATGGGCATGTCACCATGCTGATCCTGAGAGAAGCTCATGAGAAAGTAAATCGTGCAGGCATTGAGCGGACCCTGTCACAGAGCAGACTTAGATTTTGGATCATCAGAGGACGAAATGCAACAAAGAAGTGATTGTAGAAAACTGAGGCAACCAGCTCATGCAATCGTGATGGCAGACTCACCTCCAGAGAGAGTGAATGTGTTCTCACCACCCTTCACGACCACATGAGTTGACCTGTTTGGTCCCTTTTATCTCAAATATTGACACAGAAAGAAAAGGAAAGCACGGGGAGCGGTGTTTACATGTGCTACTGTCAGGTCCATACACTTGGAAATAGTGGAGAGTCTCTCCACTGATTCATTTCTCTATGACGTTTTCGGCGCATCATGGTTGACCAAGAACCATTATCTCAGATAATGGATCATCCTTCATCGGAACAGAAAGAGAACTGCGCAAGATCATACCTGAAGCCAAGCAAGAGATAGAGGACTTCAGTGTCCGACAGAGATTGACATGGATCTTTACGACCCCTTTGACCCCCAATCAAGAGGGATCTACGAATCACTTGTCAAACAAACGAAAAGAGCTCTGAAGACGGCTGTAGGCGAACAAACATTAAGCTGGAACGAGATGTCTACAGTGTTTTCAGAGATAAAGAGTTTGCTGAATTCCAGGCCTCTTGGCTACACCTCAGACAGTCAAGAGGACTTGAGACCTCTTACACCTAACCATTTCATGACTGGTCGGGCTATTTGCGATATACCTCAAGGACCATTTGATGAGTCTGCGTCTCTGAGGAAGAGACATGAATTCACACAAACACTTGTTCAGTCATTCTAGAAACGATTCATCAGAGAGTATCAATCTACCTACCTACCTACCTACCTACCTACCTACCTACCTACCTACCTACCTACCTACCTACCTACCTACCTACCTACCTACCTACCTACATACATACATACATACATACATACATACATACATACATACATACATACATACATACATACATACATACATACACACACACGTACATACATAGTATTTTTTGCTAATACTGATAGATATTTAATTTGATATTCATTGACACTCTCTATTTCTTTGCTTCGATTTACGTGTGTATGGTATTTAGAGAAGAGGGTTTATTATAGCCAGAGTTCGAAATCTGAATTGAAGCAGTTCGTTCGATAATTTGATGATATGTAATGATGTGAGATGTCATAGAAGATTACCATATTTACATTGTAACTGAGCAATGTTTCTTTTCTATTCTTTACAGAATACTGTTAAGTGCTTTGCTTATGACATTTAACATCTTAGAAGATAAATCGAGCTTGAGGTGATAACTTGTTTTTTGCACCAAAAATACATCTATCTACAGAACATATTAATCAAAATTCCTCAATTAACTCAATTTCTTTTGTTAAAAAATAATTAAATGAAAACAGTGGTAAAAGATCCTCACCAGTTTTCACATTAAAATATTTATCCCTTATGCTGGAGAATGCAACAAAGTCAAGCAAGACATGCTTGACCGTGACTCTCTCATCACAAAGGATACAAAACGGAATATGTCACCTTTTAACAGGCATTTGTGAGTATAACGCGTATGGCCAATACGACAACGTCGCACAATGACCTCCTCAAATATGGACTGACAACCCAAGTATGTGTAACCAAGATAAGGTTTCATTTCATGTAATTTATGATGCCTACTTGGGTGTTCCGCTTCTTCTGCATCAGATCACGTATGTAGGTTCTAATGCTAGCTTTCTAATCAGAGTATGAAATAAGAAGTGGTGTCACAGATTTGTTGAGTGCTGCCTTAGCAGCAAAATCGGCCATTGTGTTACCAGGGATTCCAACATGGCTGGGTAACCAACAGAGGACGATGTCGTATTGGCCAGTAACAAGAGCATTATATAATTAAATAAATTATATCAAAAGTGGATTTTTGGAAGAAAGATTTTCAGTAGCCTAAAGGCAAGAAAGAGTCTGAAAATATTATGTATTGTTTCTATTTAGGGTGTTTATTAACATATTTTAAGGCTGTTTGCATTTGTTTCTGCTGTGAATATAGAGCTATTATCAGGCAATCGAGAAACTATTGTGCTGGATCCAATGACAGTGGCACAAGCAATTGCTCTACCATCCTTGGATCCATCTGTAAATAAGGATTTATATGTATTATATTTACTTTTTAATTGATTATATTCTTGTTTATATTGTAATTCATTAGTATCTGATATTTTAGACTTTGTCAGTGCTTGTGGACTCACTAATTGCCAAGGAGGAGAAGAGAGAAGCCGGGAAGAAGATATATTTTATATATCAATGCCAGCAGCAGAAACGAATGGTTTAATTCTGAGCCCAAGAGGAGGAACAAGAGAAGACTTTTTGTTGTACAAATCCTCGTAGTTTGTTGTACAAATCCTCGTAGGGGGGATTAAAGACACAATTATATGCAGGGTTAGACTCGTTAGAATATCATTTTGTTATATATTGTAAGGATAATTTATACGCCATTGATTAAGAGAAGGTTCATCGGCTTCGACATAGAGACTGTCAATAGGAGAAGTTCGGAAAGATCCAAGACATAGTCTCAGACCTTGATGGTGGATAGAGTCTAAAATTTAAGGTTGCGTTTGCAGGCTCCACCATGGACGACGGAGCCATTATCGAGTTTGGATCGTATAAGTGCTCGATGCAGTTGGAGGAGGGTTTTCTGATCCCCTCCCCACTTCGAGTTGGATACAACTTTCAATACTTCAAGAGTATTCAGGCATTTATTTTTCAAATATTTTATTTGTGGCCGAAAGGTCAAATGTTGATCAAAAATTCGACCTAGGAACTTGGCATCTTTTACAATTTTAATAGGAGTAAAATTTATTTGGGTCTTTGTGAGTTTTTTATTTTCGGAAAAAGGCGATACAATTTGTTTTTTATTTTGAAAATTTGAAACCGTTTTCGAGATACCATTTATGAATTTTATTCAAACACAATTGCAATTGCCTTTCAATAGTATGCATGTTTTTACCACGACAACGAATGGTAAAATCATTCACAAATAACGGTCCATCTATTGAATCGTTTCAAACTTTTGATAAACTATTAATCTTTATACTTAATAATATGACGGACAAAATACTACCTTGTGGGACACCCTGATCCTGTTTGTAATGATAAGCCAGGGTTAATACCCATGCGGATGGCCTCGCAATCCAATATCGTGTAGATCTCTTCGAAAACCATGTTTCCATGAAATATCATATGCCTTTTCCAGTTCGGAGAAGATCGACACTGCATATTGTTCTTTAATTTTGGCATTCTTTGCAAAATACTCTAAACACACCAAATGATGAATGGTACTACGGTTTTTACGGAAAACACATTTGATATCAGTGAGAAGATTGTTAGTTTCCAAGAGCAGTATTGAGCTCATGAACAGTCAATATCTCGTTGTAATCTTCCCCATTAACTGAATTGAAATTAATAGTTTTCTTTTCTTGCTGTTTTAGTACTTTTGGAAGTTAAGCACATAATTAGATGAGGAAGAGTGTTTCGCCAAAGTTTCATCAAGTTTGTTAGTAATATCAGAGTTATGAGTTAATATCTGGTTTCCGTCTTTAAGATGGTGAATGCCAGCTTTGGAGCCCTTTCCTTTGATTATTTTTATCATATTCCATACCTTTGCCATTGACGTACGTGAGTTAAGCTTCGATACATAGTTTTGCCAAGATTGGCGTCTATTTTGTTTAAATGTTCCCCGTGCTTTAGCATTTAAAATCTTAAATTTATTCAAATTATGCACCATTGGGTGTCGATGGAAATAATGCTCAGCCTTTTTCCGTTCCTTCCTAGCATGTTTGCACGTATCGTTAAACCAGAATTGCAGAAGACTTCGGGATACATTCGTCAGCTTTGGTATTCAATTCATCGGAAAAACACTTTAGACCATCAGGAACATCAGCAAATACTTCAGGTTTAAGTTTGGCACCACACAACCTTTCATATAAAGGCTAGTTAGCATTTTTGAAATTCCATCTAGGTGATGGCGGAACATCAAATGGGCAACAGGTTTTAGTATTATAGGAAAATGGTCACTTCCACAGAGGTCATCTTTGACTGACCATTCAAATTCATTTAGTACGTCAATTTGAGTGTGTGATGGACATGACAGGAGCTGAATACGTTCCTGTGCCAGGGTGTAAATATGTGTTGGAACCATCATTATAAATACATGAATCATTATTCGAAATGAAATCCTCCAAAGTTTTACCATCAGCGTTCGTGGTCACACCACCCCGGAATGGGTTGTGCCCACTTAAATCACCAATGAGTACGCATGGGTTTGGTAGTTGATCACAGAGAATTTGGATATCAGCCTGCTGAAGAGTTGAAAAAGGTGGAATGTACAATGAACATAAAGTAAGGGTAATGTTCAAAGTAACTCGCACTGCAACTGCATGGAGATTTGTTTTTAGTGTCACAGGGCTATGGATAACATCATGTCTATCAAGGATTGACGATCATCCAGTGGCCCTATCGTCCGAAAACTAATGATATTCATTATCCTGACGGAATTTAAAAGCTTCTGTCTCCTTTAGATTCGTTTCTTGTAAGCAGAATGCTGGAGCTTTAAAGTCTTGAACTAATAGTTGGAGTTCATTAACATTAGTCTCCAGGCCTCTGCAATTCCACTGAATAATATGTGAAGAAACTATTGCTTCGGAGGGTTTATTGGGGATCTACCCCTTGTTTCCCTTGAAGGACAAGCTGTGTGCCCAAATTTGGATGTTTTCGGACACATCCATGTCCTCTAAGGATCCGAACTAATGAAACAGTTGGATTTTGTCATTCGAACATTTGAAGGCCCTACCACTTTGGCATTTTTGCGAATCATTTCGAGTTTTGATTTTAGTTTTGGACTGATGTTTCCCATTAGTTTGACATTGATGGAACGTACTGTCCTTCTGCTGATGATTGTTCCTGTGTAGATGATTGAGAGTGATTCAGCAGTCTGAGTGGACTGGTTGGGCAAGTAAACTACAGGGTTAGCTGTATCCACCCATGTCAAATCAATTTGGCACAGTGTTGATGAAGTTGGACACAGCGATAGTAGTTGCTTTGTGGCTGATTACAGAGTGTGTTCTCGTAATTAAGCATAAGATGCAGTTTCTTGGCATCAGCAAAACTGATATTCTGTCTGAATTTAATTTGGTTAATCTTCATTTGTTGCTTTCAGAGTGGACATTTAGAAAGAGATGAATCTGTTCAGTTGGTGCATTATTAATGTTGTTATTGCAAGGGTTTTCTCACTGCAATGAACGCATGTTACAGAATTTGTGCAGGTATTGACACCGTGGCCGTACTTTTGGCACTTGAAACATCTCAATGGGTTTGGAATATAGGTATCAACAGTGATATTGCAATATCCTGCTCTAACTGATTTTGGAATGTTTGGAGAAGAAAAGTTGAAGAGATAAGTGTTAGTGGGTTTTGTTTCAGAGTTAATCCGGGTTGTAAATCTTAACGAAAGTCACTCCTTGCTCTTTCATTTCTGATACGATGTCGATCTCGATCTCGCTCTCTGACAATCACTTTGCTCGTGTTCAGAGTTTTGTGTGGAGAAAATGAAACCGGAACTACTCGGTTGACAACAGGCTGGTTGATTGCTGTTTCCTGCTACATTCTATAAGAAGGGAGCCTGAACGGAATCTTTTGATATTCTTTACCTCACCTGCGATACTATGATACTGCAAAAGGGGATTAATTTTATAGGTGACTTGCAGCACCAAGGATACTCAGATGATACCATAGCCCTCAACCACCAGACTCCCGTCCACCACCGACACAGGGACGCAATCCACGGCAAACAGGTTGCCCAATTCGGTCTTACGACCATCAATGTGGCTGCTGTGGACCACATATGCCCCGAGTCCACACGGGGGATTCAAGAGCTCTTAGTGTTGCCCAGCACCCACCAGGAGGAGGTGGCTCTTTTCAGATGCCGTATGTCTGTAAGTATTCCCTCCATCATGCAAATGACAATAAAGGTCTGATTTCAACGCTATTCTCTTAATTGTTTTTCGTTCTCCAGACCCTACCCCCACAAACTTGGACAGTTATACGACTCTAGGACAGCTATATATGTAACAGACTTTCCACTATGTAGTAATCTTAGTCAACTACGTAATAACAGATTTTCTACTATGTAGTATTATTGGCCAACTTTGAAGTACAAATGTACCAAACTTTTGAAGGACGATATCCGAAATGGCACCAAGATGCAGCTGTAAGAGTACAAATATTACTATCAATGAACGTGTACTCTTTCGAAAAACCGAAAACGGTGATCTTTTAATGTTAATTTTTTTCTGAAATGTACTTACAAACGAAGTTCTGACCTGCATTCAGTGTTGGTGTCCATCCATCTTAGTTCACATCCCTATTATCTTATCAATCTTAAAATATCCTCTTAGCTCGAGCTACAACAAAATCGAGAAAGAGTTATTACAACGTTATATTTTAATAATACGGTTCTCCTAAGAAAGTGTACTATTCATCTTTATCTAGAATTGGACAAGTACCCATCCTATTTTGGGATGCACATAACTTTTCAGGTATGTGACAAAAGGCTTATTAAACTCCCGTAGCATGTCTATATGCTGTAACCAAATATAGACATGTCCACATTCATATGATATGTTTGTAATCTATGATATGTAGATAACATACTTAATACCATACATATTATGAGCTAGATGTTTTACATTCACATACATTTACCTTTCCAATAAAACCAAATGATCTGGCCTTGTTATATCTAATTCACACAAATTAGTCAGGCTTATTTTTGTATGAATTCAATTTTTTACAATGTAATCGCAATATGTAATATTTTCAAAAAAACTCCAATATTTTTCATACAGTCATTAAATATTTTTGGGCATTCAATGCGAAGTCATATCATTTATCAGCTTGTAAAATATGCACGCATTTAAAATTGAAAAAATGGAAAAGTTTTCCTTTAGAGTGCCATAGTTCCTTTCTTGATATACCACCACACATTTAAAAGCTACAGAAACATAATGGTGTGGGCGATTTCTCCCAAAAGGTACAATAAACCTTGTGTCAGGCACCCCTTTCTGTTCTGGCTATGACTAGGAATATGACAATGCCAATGATAATGGCAATGCCAACTTGAAGAGAATTCCGTAGACTGTACGATAAACCGAGTTCTCATGATTTGGATATCGCCTTTTTCCTTTATATTATACACTTGTCAGAAATGGAATTTGTATCACTCACAAAATGTCTGGATATGAACTATATAACAACAGTCGAGTCAATATAGCGATGGCCCGATCGTGTTATTGACTTAAATTCACGCCTTCAGTGGAAGAAACACAGCTTCGTTTTGAACACAAGACTTTGAAAACGTAAGAGGTAGCTCAAGCCACTTTTCAGATGAAAGATACAGTGCTTGTTGTGAGAACGGAAATGAGTAAAATTATAGTGGACACTAGACCTTAATGAGAGACTAACGAGTTTTTTTATGAAGCCATGATGGTTTGATACAACTGGAGCTCGTAGTTTACCTTACGTAAGCCCATTGAAAGACGAGTCCAAGTCTAACTGTTGATCGACCTAACCTTAACAGCGGTGTCGCCAAATGAGTTGAGTTGTGAGTTGAGTTGGGCTTTACGTCACATCGGCATTATTCCAGCCATATAGTGACGAGAACAAGTCTGCATTAATATACATTGTAAGTACAAAGTGGTTTCGTTTCAAAGACATACATTCATTACGTTGTCATTTTAGAACAGAGAATGTCATAGAACTAGATTGAAAAGCAGGTACATTCGTTATTGCCATTACACAGTTACATTTTATGATATAGATCGACTTCCCTCAGGTAGTTTAGTATCAGATGAGCGCTCACGCTGGAGAACAGATCTTTCAGATTGGTTGCGTGATAATGCGAGTCCCTTGCAGAATGCAAAATCCACACAGTCAAGCAGAATATGCTTGACGGTGAGAGCCTCATCGCAGGAGAGACATATGGGGGGTCCATCCCCATCCGTTTTTAGCAGATAGTCATGTGTAAACCGGCTGTGGCCAATACGACATCGTCGTAAAATTACTTTATCACGTCTTGACTGACAACCCAAGTAGGTATAACCGATTGTTGGCTTCAATTCATGGAGTTTGTTTCTTCCTACTTGAGTGTCCCACCTTTTTTGCATCAAGTCCCGAGTATAGCTTTTGATAGTGGGTTTGAAATCACTGTACGGGATTAGCAGTGGAGATAGGGGCTTTTCAAGAGCTGCTTTTGCTGCAGTATCGGCCTTAGTGTTACCTGCTATGCCGACGTGACCCGGCAACCAGCAGAGGATGATGTCATATTGGCTAGTAGAAAGGTCGTTGTACAGTTCTAATATGTCCAGGATGATTGGGTGACTTGAAGTCACGTTTAGAAGTGCTTGAAGGCAGGATAATGAATCTGTAAATACGATGAAGTTTTTGGACTGATTTTGCTGTTGCATGTAGGTCAGAGCTGAGAAGATAGCTTTGGTTTCAGCGGTGAAAATGGAACTGTTGTCGGGGATCCTAGACGAGACAGTCTTGGCTCCAATGACTGTAGCGCTGGCAACTTGGCCATCGTCCTTGGATCCGTCTGTGAAGATGGATCTGTGAGTGTTATACCTCGAACGTAACTGGTTGTATTCCTGTTGGAACACCAAGGGATTTGTTTCAGACTTTTTGAGTTTGGTGAGGGTAAGATCGACCTGTGGTTTCACCATTTGCCATGGTGGTGAGGACAGAAGTCGGTATGGTGCAATGATGTTGAGATCAATTTTAGCTGCAGCCAGTGTGGTTTGATCCTGATTCCAAGTGGTGGAACCAGGCTTGGCAGTTTAAGAAATAAGTTTTCATAGAGCGGGTTGAAAACACGATTGTATGCTGGATTGGGCTCATTTGAACGTAATTTAGTGATATACTGCAGTGAGAGTTTAATGCGGCGTTGTTCAAGGGAAGGTTCATTGGCCTCTGCATATAGACTGTCTACCGGAGAGGTCCTAAAAGCTCCCAGGCAGAGCCTCAGCCCTTGGTGGTGGATAGAGTCTAATTTTTCTAAATTGTTTTTGCAGGCTCCACCATAGACAATGGGGCCATAATCTAGTTTACTGCGGACTAATGATCTGTACAAGTGAAGGAGGGTGGTCTGATCCCCTTCCCACTCTGTATTTGAAACTACTTTTAGAAAGTCTAGAGCCTTCAAGCACTTTGTTTTCAAATATTTTATGTGTGGTAAGAATGTCAGGTGGCGGTCGAATATGAGTCCAAGGAATTTGGACTCTTCTACTACTTTGATGGGAGTACCATCTAAAGTTGGAGGTCTGGATCCTGTGTGTGGTTTGTATTTACGACAAAAGTGAATACAATTTGTTTTGGATTTTGAAAACCTAAAACCATTTTCATTGGCCCATTTTTGGATTTTGTTAAGGCAGAGTTGTAGCTGCCTTTCTATTGCGTGCATGTTCTTACCACGACATGAAATATTGAAGACATCGACGAAAAGCGACCCATCAACGCAACTGTTCAGAACGTTAGTGAGGCTGTTAATTTTGATGCTAAAAAATGTGACAGACAGGATGTTGCCTTGGGGGACGCCCTGATCTTGGTGGAAGTAGGCAGACAGTGTGGAACCCACCCGAACTTGGAATTTTCTGCTATTTAGAAACCGAGATATGAATTGAGGTAGTCTACCCCTCAATCCAAACTCGTGTAAATCTTTTAGAATGCCATGTTTCCATGTTGTAGCATATGCTTTTTCTAAGTCGAAAAAGATAGATACTGCATGTTGTTTGTTGACAATGGCGTTTTTGATGAATGATTCCAGACGCACCAGATGGTCAATGGTACTTTGTTTTTTTCGGAAACCACATTGGAGGTCACTGAGGAGGTTATTGGTCTCCAAGTACCAGATTAATCGATTGTTGACCATGCGCTCCATAAGCGAGAAGATGATATTTTGCACCACATGAACAATTTTTGTTGCAAGGGTGTGAAAAAAATCACTTCGATATGTTGCTGTGTCACTGTTGTCCAGAGCGTCCTGAATTATAATAGTACAAATAGAAATCTTGGTTGAATCATTCATATCTGCAGTTCGTATTTTCATTTTGAAGATTGACGTTATTTATCACCATGTTATTTGATATCAGTTGTTGTTTATAAAGTGTTACTAAATGATACCAAAACCAGAATATGAGCAGCAATGTGGGCTCCATGGTCTTTATGTGAATTAGTTTTTTTAAGTACCAGGTTACCTTTCGAGAAGTCCCCAGATGATATTAAAGTTAATATGTGATGTAACAGGAGGCCAGTGCATAGATTCATTAATAGAAGTTATGTGATTGACCTGGATTCATTTTATTCAAAGCTCATAATAATGGATCTACGAATATAATTTGATACCATGGGAAAATAATCTGACAGGACAAGAACCCATTGTTCAAACTGCATATCACCGCAACCTCTCCATGTGCTGGATTGACTACGAAAAAGGATACTACTCTGTCCCTCATGTATGGATTCTGAAGTCTCCCCATTGTATTGACCTCCCTGAGCAACTATTTGATTTACTCAAGTATTTAGTGAGTTGCTGATAGACTCAGCTTCAGAGGTACTTGTAAGGGCAGGTGTAGACTTTGGAATCTATTCCAATCACAAGGGGAATATTCCAGAGGGGCTCCTTTAGTCCTTTTCTTTTTTGTTTGTCATTAAACCCTTTGGGTTACCATCCCGGACCTCCTCAGCACAGATGCCCAACACCACTTACTCATCTCCTTTACATGGATGAGATCGAGCTCCTTGCCAAAGGATATGCCAATTTAAAAGAGCAGGTTCCCCTTGTCGAGTCCTTTTCTAATGATATTGGCATGACATTTATACTTGACAAATACAATACTCTTCATTTGAACGTAGCAAGTTAATTGATGATGAATCGCTCAAGCTACAAGAGGCAGGAGTTATTGAGCATTGTGTGGAAGATCAGGACTACAGCTATCTTGGAATGCAAGTTCGAGATAAGCTCCAGAATGCCCAGATTCAAGACAATCATTGGGCCGAGTATAAAACACGCTTAAAGAAAAACGTAACTCAGAGCTAAATGCTAGAAACAAGATCAAAACCACCAATACTTTTGCTGAGCCAGTCCTTCCATTTTCGCTTGGAGTAGTTGATTGGACAAAAAAAGGCACATCCAGAATCTTGACTGCTTGTCCAGAACGATTATGTCTCATAATAGAGCCCACCACCCTCGGTCGTCTCTCAATCGTTTATATATGCCAATAGTTGTCATGTGAAGCGCCAACGTGTACTATCACACCGGTGACGTCACACTCTCGTGACGTCACGATTTAATTCTTGCTTTGTTCACGCAGCAGGCAGGACGGTCGCCATATTCGCGACGAGTATGTCAGTGGAAAGATCAGACTCATCTGACGATTCCAAGCTTGATCAGATTCTGGCACTTGTCCATAAAGTTTCTTACGATACCGAGGACCTAAAAGCACGAGTTGCTGCGCTAGAGAGCGAGGCTGATAGCCCAATGAGAGATGATGGTGTCCGGGAACCGTTGATGTCCCAATCTAACCCACGCTTGCAAGGTCAAACCAGACCCGACACGGGTTTGAATACGCCCGTCGCCGCTGGAGACGTAGACATTCAAGGTGAATACCAAAGTGTAAAACTACCCCTAGAATTACGGGTAAATGACAGTTGTCAAGGTATCAGACGCATAGATCATGGAATTTACAATGTGATTGCCAGTTGTGCTCGTTATACAGAGACTGTGTTGAAGTGTATATCTTTATTGCCAGAATGTGGTCATGTGGGCTGTGACAGTCGTCATAATCAGATTTCAATCATCCTTCAAGCAGAAGAAGCGTATCTTCAGGACGAGTTTGCAGCTCTCGCGGTTCAAGGTCAGTTCGACCCGACTGTTTCGAGATTCTTCAGGTCATTTCAGCGTAATACGTCTTTATTTTCGTCACACGCATTAGAGAATCTTCGAGGTGCGGCATTAATGTCTACTGTCTACCGTCCTCAGCGTAACAGAGGTTTTCAACGAGGAAGAGGCACTTTTCGCGCACTAGATGATGTATTTTCGCACTTTTCTGGCAGATCGTTTTCACGGGGGCGAAATAACTCACATAACACCGGTGGAGCGGAAGCACGTGACCCTGAACTGTAAACAACAATGGCGGATCGTTTGATTCAGGATGTGTATGATGGAGAAATGTAAGATTATAAACAACTGGCGGCTGATTCATGCCTCGCAACAAGTTATTCAGTCGATGAGTGAAGGTGTACGTATTCTTTTGGAGACAACACCAGATGGTTTCCGCCTTGACAATCATAAGTTTTCTCCTAAACAACAAGTGTTTGTTCGAAATGAGATTAACCGTTTATTGCAAGCTGGATACATAGAACAGTGTGGTGTTCAGCCAACATATATATCTCCCTTAGGTTGCGTTCCTAAGAAGAACAATAAGTTTAGACTTATCACAGATTTTACTGAGATTAACCATTGTTGTTTGAAATCAAGTTTTAAAAATGATGATATTCGTGTTCTAGCTGATATACTGAAATGTGATGACAAGCTTGTTACAGTGGACATAAAGGATGGCTTTCATCATGTTCCTATACACCCAGATGGCAGAGATTTCTTGGATTCCAGTTTGATAAATGTTTCTACAGATGGTGTGTGTTGCCATTTGGTCCGAGGTGCAGTTAAAGGTCACATGCAACCAAAAAATCAAACATAATTAAAACACAATTATCACTTATTCATGACATATAATATACATTGCTGGTTACGAAAAAATATATAAACAAAATTATAAGCGTACAATCGCAAATCGAAAGTGCAAAATTGTGTACTTCGGTTTACTTCCCAAGAAACGAAGCAGCCGGGATACCGAACCCAGTCAGAGCGGGTGGGTGTGCACTCAAGTGTAACGGCTGGTTCATTTGCAGATGCCCTCACGGCTAATTGTGTGTATATATATAGAGATGTTGGGTTTTGTAAATACATGCTCATTTTTTGTGTATAACATTTTGCAATCAACAGACATCATAACATGTCATGTGTTCAAGTATCACACCTGCCTGTCTGTGTAATTACATAATGTGACAGAGACCGAACTCGGGCCATAAATCAATGCATTTTGTTTATGGTGTATAGCCTGATTGGTGTTAAGTTCAAATTGCATGTGGTCAGTGATAGCAGCTGTGTATTGAATATTGTCATTAGCAGACAGGCAGGCAGACACACAGGTGTCAATAAAACAAGACATTGAGTTTTGTCTGTGACAACGACATATCTATATCACAGTTAGAAATTCTGTCAACGCTAAATAATGACATTGCTTTTAAGTATCGAACTGAGAAAGTGTCTCGGTAAGAAGAACGTGTGGTGAAATAGACAAATGAAATTATATAAACAGTTAATTTACTGTCATAACATATAAAAGCTCGCGCCTGTGAGATATCAACAAAACATTAGAAAAATAGCTCACACCAAAGCCTTCACCGAGTATTCACCCGACAACCCGCTTCCAAGCTGCGCGAACCTATTTACTTGCGCACGTGCTATGAGCGCAGCCCAGCTGTTGAAACCCGTTTTCCCCAGAAAAGTCTGGGGAAAATTAGTGAAACGTTTGAACTCCGATTTCGCGCGTTTTTTTTTTTTCATCGCGTTATTTTTCAACTTTATAAGTTGAATTTGCATTTTTGACGATTTGTTTCGGTATGTCCATACCGAAAGGTATCAGAATCTGCAAAGTTGTGTTTTACGTTGCATGTGACCTTTAAGCATTATGCCATCTTGATGGGCCTGATATCATTCAGACGTTATATGTGTAATAAACATATACAGCTATTGTCGGACAATGTTACTGCGCTTGCATATATCTCCAACAATGGAGGTCCAAATGTATACTTGACAAAAATTGCCAAAGCGATATGGGCAGAGGAAGAAGACTGTAGACTTTTGCTGAGTTGCAGGCATTTGGCAGGAATGGAAAACGTGACGGCAGATGCCAAGACTCGCACTCTAGACAAGGCCATTTGGATGTTACACCCTCAGATATTCAGAATGTTGGACAGAGTTTGTGGTCGCCACACGTTCGACAGATTTGCAAGTTGCACAAACTTCAACAGTCGGTTTTACGAACCGTTGAGTGCAGGGGTGGATGTACTGGCACAGGACGACTGGGACAGTCACAACAACTAGGTGAATCCACCGTTCTGTCTTCTACCCAAAGTTATCGAGAAAATCATTCAGCAAAGGGCAAGTGCAACAGTGATTGCCCCTCTCTTTCCAGGTCAGGTGTGGTTCCAGAAGCTAAAGGAAATTGCTATAACACCCCCAATTAAGATTCCAAATTGCAAGACAGCATTCCAAAGGATGGGCCCAGTTCCAGAGACCAGGCGGAACCTGGTTGGGAAAATTCGTGCTTATAGAGTTTGTGACGGAGTGAGCTCAGATCGAGGGGTTGGCCTGAGATGACAATAGCACAATTCCCTCTTTGTTGGGATAAGTCAACTTGGCAGTCTTATAATGCTATCTTAAACAGGCTGTGCGTGTTTTGTAAAAAGCATAGTTATAATGTCCAACTTGTGTCTGAGGTAGCCACTGTATCTTTCCTTTGTATGCTAGCAGATTGTTCGGAAAAACGCCAGATCTGTACTTAACACTGCCTATGGTTCTATCTACAAGTGACATTGTGTTTACAGATGAGTGCACAGCCACGATAAAGTTGCATGGAATAAAAAATGACATTAGTAGAGCAGGTTTTACAGATACTAAGTTGGAGGCAAGAACAGTAAGTTGCAATGAAACCAGTCTTTTAAGTTTACGTCCGCCGTTCAACGCCTATAACGGCTGCTAGGCAGTGGGGCATATTCTGGAGACTACGGTATTCAGTTAGATAGTTTAGGTGGTCATGACTTTTCTGCAAAATCCTATCGGCCAACAGGTGCAACACATGCAATAGAGAAGGGTGTTGAGCCTAGGATTGTTCAAACAATTAGACGATGGTAGAGTTCTGAGGTAATCTATCAACATTACGTCCATACTAAGGTACCACAGGGTGTGGTCACTGATATTTTATCATAGTTTACCCTCTAATGTTATGGGAGGGATATGTTACTGTTACACATGGTTAATGTTAAACATGGTTAATGTTATACAGATTAATATGTTGAGGTTATAAGCGTTGTGAGTTTCAGGATATCTTTGTATACCTTGAGTCATGTTTACGTGCTAAGGATTTGACTACTCCATGTTATTGTGAATCACTGTTTTTATATTTTATGGGAGCCGGGCAAGAGTAGGTTACTTGTTATCCCTTGGCCACCGCGAGCATTTAAGTGTTGAGAGTTATATTCTGTGTTTTTATTACACAAGCTTTTCCAGTGTATTTTATTATATTCTTTTGCACTCAGTAGTTGGGCATTTCGTGTAATAAAATTTATGTTAAAATTTGATCACTAGTTGTGTTGCTTCACAATGACAGATATTTGTTAAAATAGTTGTCATGTGAAGCGCCAACGTGTACTATTACATCGGTAACGTCACTTTCTCGTGACGTCAGGTTTTCATTCTTGCTCTGTTCACCCTTTTTCTAGATTGTTATTATATTGCATTGTGCATGTTGTATATTACTATTATAAGGATGTATACGGAGACAACTATGCTGCGTGTAATATTGCAGGGATTGGCAGTTCGTGTAATAATTTTTTTGTTAAAATTTGATCACTAGTTGTGTTGCTTCACAATGCCAGATATTTGTTAAAATCAGTTCTGGAGGTCAGGGTTTGAGTAATGTGGAGGCTCTTCAAGATTGAATTTATTGTGTACTTTTGCACATATTTATTTATCGGATGATCCTCTCGTGATGCATGTGAGGACTCATGATGAAAGTAAACAGTTCGACAGCTATTTTAAGCGTGCCAAGGTTATTGGACAGAATCTGAGATTTAAGGTTGATTTTGTTGGTGTACTGCTGGACGGTACAGTGATGGGTGTAAACCAGGTGAAGTCCTCAAACAAGTCTGGCCAGAGTCGATCATTTTTAGGGAAGCTTTCTGAGAAACCATTGCATCGCGTATATATGCAGTGTGTGGGACAAAATAGCAATCCAGTTGACTCCTTCGCCTGGATGAAGTTGGCTGGTCTTAAATGTGAAACTGAGGCCTTTTGGTTTGCTGCCCAGGACCAGTCACTTCCAACTTGCAATCGTCAGAATGTGATTCTTAAAAAAAATAGTTGCATGAAATGTCGATTGTGCAGTGAATTTACAGAGACTGTCCAAGTTCGAGACAAGCTCCAGAATGCCCAGATTCAAGACAATCTTCGGGCCGAGTATAAAACTCGCTTAAATAAAAACGAGAGCTCAGGGCAAAATGCTCGAAACAAGTTAAAAACCACAAATACTTTTGATGTGCCCGGTTCTATCAATCAGCTGGTCACGACATGCCCCGTGCATAGAACTAGTTTTGCACATTTAATTTATTGGGTATTGGTGAAGACGGTGGCTCATGGGTCAATCTGGTAGTGTCGCCCTCTGAATTCCGTATGTCTCCAATTACCTGTTATGGGCCGAACCAGCCTGGCAGTGTTTTTTGGTAGGCAAATATGGCTATTCACGTTGTATTTCCTGGAGTATAACACCCTTTTAGCCCTGATGTTGTAGATGATACTCTCCAACACCGTCCACCACACGAAATGACTGTATTACCCAAATTTACTAACGTCAGAAAATATTCGTTTCATCCGGCGGCCATATGAACAACGTTTGAAATCTACGTATCATCTGGCCGTCAGATTTACACACGTTTAAAGGGGTGTTAAAATAAACCAACATTCAACTCTGCATTTACATGAATATCACAGGTGTGTAAATCTGGCCATTGTTTTCATGTGTTTCCTAACATGTGTAACATATGTAAATGCTGTGATTGTAGGACATACATTTCAATACCCTTGAAATCCTTCGTATGACCAGGGTTAGATTTGTCATATAACGTTTCATGCCAGAGCGATGCATGAGAGAGAGAGAGAGAGAGAGAGAGAGAGAGAGAGAGAGAGTATATAGAGAGAGAGAAGAGAGAGAGAGAGAGAGAGCGGTGGCGGTACGGTGCTGGAATGTACCGATGTCTTGACCTGCAGGTAATATCGCTGATACTTCTTTGTACAGAAATTACATTACAGCCTATATAGCTTGACCTGTAGGTACACTTCTTGTATATGTTATACAAGGAGACTGCTGCCGATATACAATAAAACACAGACAGATGTGTCTACTCAGACATGAAGCGGTAGGTCCCTAATCTTTAGTGTTCACTTGTTGTGAGTTATCCGACTAATCAGCACTGAAACAACCACCTTATCTATCTTTCATAAAAGATGATTGCAATGGCCAACATGATCCAGGTGTAAATTACTGCTGTAAATGTGTGAACATGCACATGCTTGAGTATGACCTCTTGATCTGAATCAGATACAAGTATTATCTCATTCGGACGTTTTCTCAAATTTCAGTTATCCGACGGAATATACTGTGAACATATTTTGTTTCCATCTCTTGGGTAGACTATACAAAATTGTAGTGATTGCAATTAGCTCAAAACTAAAGCAGTTTCGATAATTATTGAAATCTTACAACCTGCCAGCATTTATGTTGCTCATGCGTTTCTTTTCTGCTTTTGCTTTTGCTGTCTAATTTGTTATACATTGTATGTAATTATATTAATCATTTTTGTATCTCAGTATCACGGAATATAATGTGTACTTATTATTCTATCAAAGTTACGAAACGTTAATTACCTGTATGCTTACTATGGTGGTGAAAACTGTTAAAAGTACACTTCGTACAGAATGTCCAGAAAATAGAAACTGAAAATTACTAGATAAATGAAAAACTAAATTGGATAAAAGATCAAAAACAATCATTATTTATAATCCTCTTTTAAATTATCAATTATGAAAGATAATGTCACTAACATGTAAAACTGAAGGATATATGGTGACAAAACTGGGTTCAATCTTGAATGTATAATAAATGTACCAATGTATGTTCTTTAACAATTGTATCAAGGAATGATGGGGTACGCTCTGGTTAAAGCGTTCGCCTAAATCAGAGTCAAAACCGGTGTTTGATTCCCGGCATAGGCACATTAAGACTGAAAATATATCATTCAGATATAGGCAAAGATCTTAATTTCCAATTGAAAAAAAAGGGACGAAGTAATTTCGAAGATTCACACACTAACAACATCTATATTGGGGCTACATCGTGCAGGAAGCATCTTCAATTATAAAATCCCATTCCACAACACATCAGATAAAGGTTTAATGACAAGCATATTTATTGGTATCCTGCAAGCTCTGTCCTCTCTGAATGCAGTGTAACCAGAGTGTTGTGGTCACTACTCAGGTGGCCAATGACTCATCCATCCATTACTTTACAGCATTTTCTTACAGACATATATATGGAAAATTTACTTTTACGGGTATGGAAAGAGTGGGGGGAAACACTTGCAAAGTATTAGTCAGCTGCGATTATCCTTCAAAAACATCATATGTACAACAATCACTTATCAGTATGTGCAACCAAAGCATTGCAAAAGGCCATATTTCCAGACAGCATAACATCACCTTTGGCCGTAGTTCCAAATATTTGACACCGAAAGCCTTACTGTCAGTTAACGCAAAGAAATAACCTTTGTGTTTTAAAATGATACCTCAGTCATGGTCATACAATGAAGTGTAGGTTGCCAATGCATTTTCTAGTCTGTCTCACAGTCCTGACTACATTATTTTCCTTACTGCTTAGTCTGTCTCATACAGTCCCTGAACCACATTATTTCCCTACTACCAAGCTACTCTCTGCAATGCTAAAGCCTTTAATGAAGCAAGTCTAGATCTCCTCTCAGGTCCAGGGTCTGTTAACATCTGCAAGAGAAACCTAACTCATTTTTGGGGTCGGGTTACAAAGTAACATATCTAACTGCCATGGCTGGCCGGACTGAATCTTAAGGGCTCCCTGGGAAACTCCTTTTCATTTAAATAAGTTTGTGTATACTATCAAAATTATATATATATCCAGACACTAAAGCGTTGGTCTATGTATTTGCCAAGATGATGGAAATACTATACATGTATTAACAAATAAAGTCTAAAGGAGCCTTTCTTCAAGCAGTGATTTAACGCCATACATGGCTAGACTTGCTTAGATGATAGACTTCATATAAGGCATCATAGATATTCCTAGAAGCCCTTAGCCTCATTAGCTTATTGCCTCACCACTGCGAATTAGCGTTGGCAGATGTAAATGTTACTGGAGATGTTGGTCCCCCAGCTGTGGGTGTTTGGTATGGCATCCATAACCCGAACCACTGTAGTGAGTTTTCCTACAGACGGAAGAGGAAAAAATATCGTTCTGTGACTGTGATACAGACTGGGACAAGATATGGAAAACCAAAATTTGGACAACAAACCATTGTTTCCGCGTGTTTTAATTGCAAATATGAATCAAATAAGCAACCTAGGTTTTGATATCTTCCGAATGTACATTTGGTGAAAAATATACATTCATCCCGAGACAAGGATGAATGTTTATATATAATGAAAAAATAGTAACAGCACAGGTATTCATTTTGTCTTTTGTCTTCTACCCGTCAGAACGTGATTAACAACTATTCTCTGATATGAACATATTTTACAGAAAAAAAGTTCATAGTATAAAACAATATATACTATAATGAAAAGGAGCCCTGAGACTTTCTCCTGAAGCTGTGGAAATCTAGACTTGCCACATTTTGTAGACTTGCGTGGGCTTGGATATATTTGCTTCAGGGTCTGTATGGCAGACGACGTCCCGACATGTGTCTCCAGGTCACGGAGAATCAACGGTTAGAGGCCCGTATTGCAATTCTCGTGCGTTTGCCAGGCGCGTAGCAAGCCATATTTTTTCGTGTAAGCCCTATGGGCTGCAAAGATTTATATTATAGGTGGTATTGAGGGCTTGCCCAAATTTCATTTTTTATGAGACTTGAAGAGTTATCGTTTGACGTTTGATGATTTCAATAGCTTCAAAATATTGTCGAAATTGAAATGTGATTTCCTCATATACAAAAATGTTTGGACATAGTTTACACATGTCTGCTGCATTGATACAATACCATACATCGAGTATTTGGTGTTTTTTCTAAAATAGATTATCAACAAATGAAAAATAAACAACTGCATTTCAGTGATGATTCACATATAATCATGACTGTAACAAAACATCCTCATACATGTCGATGGAAAAACAATCATCACTGAACGTTATGATGTGAAGAATAACCTATTTACTGTACATGGTAATGCGTTAATCAAAGAATACTGTAGTCAGTATGATTCATAGAGTTATTTCCAGTGTTTAAATGGAACGTGTTTGTAGGTATTTTTGGCAAGAATTAGAAAAACAATTATTTTTTAGCAAAGATCATGTGTAAGCTCAAGCTGTTTTTTTATAATGGTAGCTACGCCCCTGTTTGCATGTGTTGTTGAAGCGCCATGGACGCCTTGTAACATCACTATTTGATTATGATTCACAAACACATGCCCATGATATGGTCGGAATCGTGCCAAGGATTAGCAGATATTTATCATGAAAACAGGTTTTTATGTAGGTGGCTTGAAACTCGCTTTTACAAAGGCCTATAGGTTCGATTACAATACATTTCGTTTTACAGCTTCTCTTTTCTTAAGATGCTCATGTCAAAACTGATTTAAATTCTGATCGCAGATTAAATAATAAATACAATTAATAGTATGCCAAATTATCGTTACCATGACAACCCTGTGAGAGTAATGCAGATGATGCCGTCGGCCGTAAATTTTGATAAGTTGCTTCATCGCTATCAATAAACACTGGGTATCTATACAATTATATGTGTGATCAAAGGCCATATGATAGATTATATGGTCTCTGGTGTGATGGAGAGAACTTGCGTCGCTAGTTTTGTCGATAATCTGAACACATGTATGTAGCGTGAAACCGGCAGATACCTTTAGAAGAAAGTGTTTGCCCTACCCGTAACAACGATGTCCCGTGTCTATAAAAGGGATAAAATGTGGGATGAATGACATGTACTTTCATCTTGGCCCGTTTATGATGATACATACTGCGATCTTTCACGATAATGCCTCTTGCTATCAGATTGAGGGTAAGTTTTAAACATAACCGGTATTTCTATTATTGTATTTATAGTGTTCTTTGAACGTTCTACACGTCCGTCAGATACATCGCGCACTACCCTTTCTCTTTTGATCTTCTCCAACGACTGTTACAAGTTAAAAAAATCGCAGTCAAAGTAGAAATGTGTTAAGACTATTCCCTACAATTCTGTAACTTACACCTTGTACCCTACATGCGTAGAGCTTTCGTTCGGGGGAATATCAGAGAGAGTGAGTGAGTTTGGTTTTACTCCGTTTTTAGCAATATTCCAGCAATATCACGGCGGGGGACACCAGAAATGAGCTTCACACAATGTACCCGTGTTGGGTTTCGAACCCGGGTCTTCGGCGTGACTATCAAACGCTTTAACCACTAGGCTACCCCACCGCCCCGGGAATATCAGAAGGACAACGATACAGTTATTTCCAGTGTTGTAGAAAGCACTCCACTTACTAAGGAAAACACTGAGATATTGTGTTCATGTCGGAATGATATTTTTAGCCCCTGTCAGATCTGAACTTGAACTTGCGAGGTCTGCGTCTGTGTCAGACTAAAGGCCTACAAGATGTTTATCAACACTGGGGCGTATAATAGCCATAGATCTTCTCCAAACAAGGGGAATATATATCTTGTGAGAATGACTTCTCCGACAGGGAAAGTTACAGCAATGCGACATCACAATAACTTACGTGATATTTACTCGCAATCTGAGTTATGGATCGTCAATTTAAGCAGGACAATATAGACGAATTTCACAAAAGGCACGGAGATTCAACATGCCTTTGATATACTCAGAGAACGCATCCGCGTGTGCTATCCGGTCAAATTCGCTACACGATAAAAGCAATTTTTCATTTCATGTCTCACAGAATATATAATTTGATATGGCATTGTTTGTTATCGTATACTTTTGCGTTAGTGAAACAAATGTGGACAACTTTAAGTTTATCTATGGCGCTATTTCAGCAAAGGCTGAGCGAATGGAGAAATGACATTGTTCAGGCACTGTGAGACTATTAAGGAAGGTCACATGCAGTGCCATAATATTCCAATTATGTACTGCCACAAAATATTTTACAGTAGTGATGCGCGAGCTGAACAGACTTAAGAAATTACGAGTTGGTTCCTATAGCACATTTGGCTGTGCTTTAAGAGAGACAAAGTGCTATTCTATTGGAACAGCTAGGGACACTTGCGAGGACAAAGGGGCAACGCATTGCCCTTTGTTCACCACTGAACCTTTTAATCCCTCGAAACATGCACCTCACAAGATTTGCCAACACCACAGACAAGGCGTAACTGATACTGGTAGCAAGAGCGAGTGCAGCTTGATAAGGCGTGTGAACGTTGATTTCAAACGTACTAAAATGTGTGAAAATGAAATTACATGAACCAAGTAATTCACATGATGGAAACATATGATCATCTTGCTGGAGTACAGGTAACATGATGGTGTATAAACCGTTCATATACATGCCCCTGAAATCCGGTATGATACATAAATATCTAAGGTGTGTAAATATTTGCAAATTTGAAAATTTACATATTTTTCCCCACCTAAGTAAATTCACATGTTTCCAACCCGAGGAAACTTAGAACGAAATCGGAAATTTCAGCACCAATTGAAATTCAAAGGAATGCATTGGAAATATCATGTATTTACCGGGGTATCTGTTTTGCAATTCATGTTTGGAAATCCCTGACAATCCGGTCAGAGCATACATGAACGACGTGCTTGTGCATACGAAAATGTACGATGAGCATATGTTTCAAAGGTATAGATTCATTTGAAATAGATGCCCGAAGTTAGGAAATATCTGAAAACAAACGTAAATCCGGTCATGGCATGTATTTCCTACTGTATTTACGTGTATTTCAATGGTTTACTATCCGGCTTTTGGTCTTGTGGTCCATGTTGACACTCGATGGCAGGTGGGGATCGAGCGTGTTGAATACTATTCGTATACCATGTCTCAAAACCAAAACCCTGGTGTTTCGAAAACACCTAAACGTCGCCACGTAGAATTTTTGTCTTCTGATGAAGCAGTTTGTCCTGATGTTGGGAAATCTTGGTCAATGTTTATCGTTCTATCATCTGCTGATGGAAATCCATTGAAAATGAATCGTTTCGCGGAGAAGTGAAAAATGTAACTCGTCTTCACAGTGGTTCATTGTTTGTTGAATGCTCGAAAAAACAATCTATTAACCTAACTGGATCTCCAGGGTTGTTAATACTAAGGTTGTTGTCTCGGTGCACAAATCACTGAAATTCATGAAGAGGGATAGTTCGGGATAGAGAGCTAAATGTCTGTCTGATATGACAGAAGATTAAATTTCTGCTATCTTTAACAAATCAAGGCTTTACCTCTGTGCAACGGTTCACCAGAAAACAGGACAATACTATTATCAAAACAAATACTTAACTGTTCATCTTTGCCTCTTCCACTCTTCCGAAAATCAATAAAGGCTGGTCACTTTAACACATCTAATATCAGGACGTTTATATCCCAAGCCCACTACGATGTTTTGATGCACAAATTTATTTGGTCACGGTGCCAAGACTTTGCAATCATGTTTATCTATCTGTGTCCTGCTGCAGTGGGGCTCGTGAGTGCTCACTGTGCACAAATGATATAAGTGTGCCAACTGTGATGAACAGCATTTAGCATCATCCAAATCTTGCCCAAGTTTTGAACATCAGTCTAAAATACTCAAACTAAAATATACCAACAACATCTTTTTTGCAGAAGCCAAAACAATTGTTCCAATACCGACACAAACAACTGTTTTTCTTCTTATTCTGCAGCCGTATCTTCATCTTGTTCTGTTAAAGTTTCACAACAATCTGCTTCATGTCAGACAGTGATATCTTGGGTGACAGATTCACAGGAAACATTTGATAAATCTGTCTAATCCCAAACTGTCCAAAAGGCCTCACCAGCTTTTCAGACGGAGGAACAGTCAAAACCACTGACTGTGCCAACATCTGACCAGGAAAATGGGACAATTCAACTGTCAAAAAATCAACGAAAACAGTTAAATAAAAAGGTTAAAACTCTAAAGCATTTAGAGGTCCCCTCCTCTTTGGATGCCCATGTAACGGTTCACAATCCATTTGAACTGCTTCATATGGATGTCACTCCATCGCATCTAATACATGAGAGTGGTCATTCCACATATTCTAGACCCGCAGTTGAGCCTCCATGAATGACTCCAAAACTCTGATCCAGTGGAATTGCAGAGGACTCGGGAGGAATTTAAATGAGATACAGTTATTAGTACAAGATTTTCAACCATCCGTAACGGTGTCTCCAGGGCTTATCTGCGACCGACTGATCAATTTGATTTGAGACAGTACAACTGTTATCATTCGTTTTCTCCACCTGGAGATAAGGCTTCAGGCGGATCTTCTATTTCCATACGACAAGGAGTTATTTCCAGCCCTGTTACCCTTAATACCAATCTTCAAGTTGTTGCCGTCCGCATAACTTTACACAGTGTATATACTCTGTGTCCATTGTACATACCTCCATATACTCCACTCCGACAATTTGAGCTTCAACAGCTATATGATCAGCTCCCTCGGCCATGCATAATCATGGGTGATCTGAATGGACACAACCCTCTATGGGGAAGTATAAACACAAATAATAAAGGGAAAGTCCTTGAGGAATTCATAAATGACAATAACTTATGAATATTTAATGATGATTCAAACACCTATTTACGTTCTGCCACTGGAACCTATTCAGCCCTTGACCTTCCTCAGTTCATGATGACCTTTGTGGCAGTGATCAGTTTCCCACTGTACTAAAAACCATGACCCCAACTGCTGACTCATCGTCAATATCGGTGGAAGTTTAAAAAAGCAAACTGGCAACTGTATGAGTTATGTGTACTTCAAACCTAACACCCGATCGTTTTGACAATACTGAAGATCCAATTAAGATATTTTCAGATCGGCTCACTGACATAGCTGATCAAACCATACCTCAGTCCCCTGCAAATCCTCACATTCGCAAACCATGGTTTAATAACGAGTGTAAACAGGCCAGGAAGAGTAGGAAAAAAACCAAAAAATATTTTTGACGACATCCTACAGTTTACGATTTAGATAAAGTTACAATTGTACATGCCAAGGCTCGACGCGCATTTTAAAAAATAAGCGTCAGTCTTGGCGAAACTATGTTTCAAAAATACATTCGTGCACACCGATGCCTAAGGTGTGGAACATGATACAAAGAATAAAGGGAAAAGGTTCCAAATCTACCATTCATCATTTAAAGGATGGTGATAATTTATTAACTGATAAGGCTGACATTGCCAATAGGCTTGGTGAAATTCCTCTTCATCAGAAACAACAAGAGAAGAAAAGAATTTATTTTAACTCAGACAATGGAGAAGACTACAATGAATTATTTTCACTACATGAGCTACGTACCGCCCTTGATCAAGCTCCTGATACAGCCACATGGGCTGATAATATACACTATCAGCTCTTGAAGCATTTACCTGAATCATGTTTGGAAACACTTTTGAATATTTTTGATACAACATGGACTACAGGGAATTTCCAAACTTCGTGGCGTAATGCCATTGTAGTCCCCATACCACAGCCTGATACAGACCAATCTCTCTTTAACGAGTTGTGTCTGTAAAACCATGGAACGAATGGTAAATAGCCAGGAATTAACTTGGTACATCTTGAAACCAATCCAGCTTATAACAAATATTCAATGTTGTTTCAGGAAAAATCGTGGTACCATTGATCATTTGGTACGTTTATAATCCTTTGTTAAAAATGCTATAATAAATAAACAACATGCAGTATCGATATTCTGTGATCTCAAGAAAGCATATGATACCACCTGGAAGAATGGCATTTTAAAGGATTTACATGATTTGGGTTTAAGGGGTCGTTTATCTCTTTTTATATCACAGTTTTTATAGGACAGGCAATTTCAAGTCCGAGTGTGTTCCACCCTGTCTGACCATTACAATCAGGACCAGGGTGTCCCACACTGGAGTATTTTGTCTGTCACACCTTTTAGTATCAAGATCAACAGTCTATCCAAAGTTTTAAATGATTCAATTGATGGATCACTTTTCGTGGATGATTTTAATATTTCTTGTGGTGGTAAAAATATGAACTATTGAACGGCAACTGCTATTGTGTTTAAAAACATAAATAAATGGGTGTCTTGAAAACGGCACACTAAATTTTTCTAAAGTCCAATAACTAAGTGCATACACTTCTTAGTAGAAAATATAAGCCACATAAGGACTTAAGAACTAGAATTTAAATGGCACTCTAATCAAAGTTGTCAAAGAGGCCAGGAGTTATTTAGGTCTACTTTTTCTGACTCTCATTTAACTTTTTCTGCCATATTAAATCGGAAATAAATGCCTGAAGGCGCTGGATTTGTGAAAGTAGTTTCAATTCAAAGTTGGGAGAGATCAAAGTACCCTCCTACACCTATATAGGTGCTCTAGTCGATGCTCCAAGTTTGATTGTAAACCGTCATTATGGGGTGGAGCCTGCAACCTTTAACCCTAAACTATTAGATTTTTATTCACCACCCAAGGCCCTAGAGCTTTTGTCTTGGGTCACTTTAGAACTTCTCCTGTTGACAGTCTCCCATGTTGGGAGGCCGATGAGCCATCACTTAACCAACGTCATTATAAAATTAACTCTACAGTATATAACAAAACTATACTCTAACGAGTCAAACCCTGCATAGCTGTGTCTTTAATCCCTTATATGAAATTATGTATAACAATAAGTCTTGTCTTATGCCGCCTCTTGGTATGGAGTGAAACCTTAAAAATCTTTCTTGTAAACATCCACTTTTAAATGCAATTATTGAATTGTATAATGATCTTGCAACTGGCCAATGCGACATTGTCTTTTGTTGGTTTCCCAGCCATGTTGACATTTCTGGGAACACAATGGCCGATCTTGCTGCTAAGGCAGCACTCCACTAATCTGTGACACTTCTTATTCCATACACCGATTACAAAGCAACCAATCGATTATACATTCGTGATCTAATGCAGAAGAAGTGGAATACCCAAGTAGGCATAAATAAGTTACATGAAATTAAGCCAACTATCGGTTATACTTACTTTGGGTTGTCAGTCCAGATTTGAAGAGGTCATCATGCGACGATGTCGCATTGGCCACTCAAGATACACCCACGAATATTTGCTAAAAGGTGAGGATCCTCCGTTTTGCATCCCTTGTGATGAGAGAATCACGGTCAAGCATGTCCTGCTTGACTGCATTGATTTTTCCATCACAAGGGATAAATATTTCAATGTTAAAACTGTGAAGGATCTTTTTAGTAAAATTAACTATCATTTAATCATTGAGTTTTTAAAAGAAATAGAATTGATTGATAAATTTTGATTTATATGTTTTGTGAATAGATAAATGATATTTTATAATCGGTAGAATAAATTAGCAACTAAGATAGTTAGTGGCTGTATCCTCGAAGGGGTTAAAGTACTGTAAAATTATTGTCCTCCTGAGAGGGTACGTAAGTCCCAAAACTTCCCAAGTCAGTTTAGTTCTACACACCTTTTAATCGTAGAAGATCTTTTGTTTTATTATGGCTAAATATCAGAATATCGCCAGTGGCTGAAGGGATGGTATAAATCCAGCTAGGGTCCATGCAGGTAGCCAAAGTACTGTAAGTCCCCATGGTCCCTAAAGTGCTGATCTACCTTCAGTTGTTGGCGAATATGGCTGAGATATGCTGCCGCTGTGACTACAGAAGCTTTAACTCACTCACTCCACTCAGCTTCTAGTTCGGTTCATATTGTCATTCCAGTAATTTAGCCAGACCAAAAATACACATGGATTGAGTCCTCTCATCCAGTCCTGCCTTACCCTCGTTGACAATCGTTCAGTTCTTCATTACAAACGGAAGATTCTTCTGTTTCATCATTGCAAATGCAGAGTGGAACTGCAGAGGTCTTGGGACCAATCTCAATCATATTCACTTATTAATACAAGATTATAAGCCGTCAGCAATGTCTCCGGGAGACATATCTCAAAGAAACTGTCACCTTTAATGTACGTCAGTACTGCTTACCATTCATTCTCTCCACCAGGGAATACGAGCTACCAATTGGATCTTCTGTTGCATTAGTGAGTGAGTTGAGGTTATACCGTCACATCGGCACATTTCAACCCATATTGTGACGAGAACAGCATCTATTAAGTCGGGAATTGATTTACAGCCCTGTTTTAATCCATATACAAATCTTCAGGATCTTACGGTTTGGTTAACTAATACGCATTGTTTTTACTTTCTGCTCCATGTACATTCCTCCAACGTCGACGCTTCCAACTAACTGATCTTCAGAAGCACTTTACGACCGCCATCATTATGGGTAATTTACATGGCCTTAACCCACTATGGGGTAGTGTGCATGCAAGCAATGAAGGAAAATTACTTGGAGATTTTATTTCAAATAATGACATGCTTTTTTAACACTTAACACTTATTTACATCCACGCACTGGTACCTATTCTAATCTTGATTTGTCAGTAACTGACTCTAACCTCCGAAATGAATTCGAATGGTCTGTCCATAATGACCTCTTTGGAAGTCATGGATGAGCACTTTCCTACAATTCTGAAACTTGTAACCCCGTCTGATGTTCCTCCATCATCAAGATGGAATTTCAAAAAGGCTAACTGGCCTTTATATGAAACTTCATGTGCTGACAAACTTAAACCTGGATTTTTTATTGACGTTCATGATGCAATAAGATCTTGTATTTTTCTGATGAACTGAATAACATAGCAGATAAGTGTATCATTTGTAGCTCTCTGAAATTCCACACATTAGAAAACCGTAGTCCAACAATGACTGCAACCAAGCTAGGAAGGCAAGGAAAAGGCCTGAACATTATTCCGTCGCCATTTGTGGTCCACAATGTCAACAAATTTATTATGTTAAATGCTTAAGCACGGCGTACTTTTAAAGAAAGTAAACGCCATTCTTGATGAATGTATCTATTCAAAATCAATTCATCCGCCGATATCAAAGGTATGAAACATGATCAAGAAAATCAATCGTAAGGGCACCAAATCTAGCATTAACCATCTTAAAGATGGGAACGAATTATTGACTACTAAATCAGATATTGCAAATAAACTTGGTGAGACATTAGCTAATCATTCTGCCTCATCTAATTATGTACCTCAATTTCAAAAGTGTCAAAAACAGCAAGAACAGAAATCTATTGATTTCAATTCTGACAATGGGGAAGATTATAATGACATATTGTCTATTCATAGGCTTTATAGCTTTTTTGAACAAGCTCACGATGTCTGCTACAGGGGCTGATAACATACATTATCAACTCGAAGCACTTACCACAATCCTGTTTAAAATCCTTTTAAGTATTTTTTGACACCATATGGACATCGGAAATTTTCTTCGTCATGGCGAGATGCAATAGTGGTCCCAATACCTAAACCCTGGACGAGTGATCATACCGATCCTTTGATTATCGACCAATCAATCACAAGCTGCGTTTGCAAAACCACGGAACACATGATACATAATCGACTCGTTTGGTACATTGAAACAAACAATCTTTTAACTGATATACAATGTGGTTTCCGTACAATCAGAAGGACAATTGTTCATTTAGTGTGTTTGGAATCTAGAGAGATCCAAACAACACTTCTTTGAAACACTGGTACTTTTGAAAGATTTACATGAGAGTTGTAGAGGAGGCAAAGATCTTAGGTCTTATTTTCGACTCACATTTAACTTTTTTGTCGCATAATAAATGCCTTAAAAATAAGTGCCTGAAGGCACTGTATTTGCTTAAAGTTGGGGACGAGGATCAAACTACACTCCTTCACCATTATAGATCGCTGGTCCGATCAAAACTTTATTATGGTTCCATCGTATATGGTGGAGCCTGCAAAAGCAATCTCAAGCTACTTGATTCTGTCTACCACCAAGGTCTAACACTTTGTCTTGGATCCTTCAGGTCTTCTCCTGTGGACAGTCTCTACGTCGAGGCCGATGAGCCTTCTCATAACCAACGCCGTATAAAATTATCCTTACAGTATACCACAGAACTATATTCTAACGAGTCTAACACTGGATATAATTGTGTTTTTAATCTCTTTATGAGGATCTGGTTATATATTAACAAGAAACCATTTCTTGTTCCGCCTCTAGGAATACGAATCAACCTATTTTTTCTGCTTCTGGCATTGCCCTAGAAAATATAACTCAATGCCACAAGTTTACCTAACTCTGACAAAGTGTAAAAAATCAGAAACTAATGGATTACGAGATAAACAAGAATTTAACATATTAAAAAATAACTATACTACAAACATATGCTTATTTACAGATGGATCCAAGAATGGTGGCGCAGTTGCTTGTGCCACTGTCGTTTGATTCAGAACAACATCTGTTAGATTACCAGACGATGGTATGTATATACAGCTATAGTTGTAGAGGAGGCAAAGATCTTAGGTCTTATTTTCGACTCACATTTAACTTTTTTGTCGCATAATAAATGCCTTAAAAAATAAGTGCCTGAAGGCACTGCATTTGCTTAAAGTTGGGGACGAGGATCAAACTACACTCCTTCACCATTATAGATCGCTGGTCCGATTAAAACTTAATTATGGTTCCATCGTATATGGTGGAACCTGCAAAAGCAATCTCAAGCTACTTGATTCTGTCTACCACCAAGGTCTAACACTTTGTCTTGGAAGATCGCGTTTAGCAACCATTTCGGGTGTAGTGGGATTCATGGAACGTCATATAATTCATCATATAAACATATGCGTAAAATACTTACAGTCAGTTCTGAAGTAGATGTTAACCACGGCTGACTGTACTTGTATCTGCAGATCCACCTTCCACCAGGCTGTTGTTTCAGATTTGTCGCCGGTGTGGGCTGTGTAATCCCAATTTGTTGCAGTAGTCACTCCATCTACAGCATTACTAGCAACCCTTGTAGCATCTCTTGTGGTACTCATCCACGCTGGTTTGCCCTGAGCGAGATTCTGTCCCACACCTGCAGCAGATACTATATATTGTAACATATTTGATTGTCATCAATACTGTGTTCTCATATTTAATTAAGTGACTTAGGAAAATAGCTCTACATGTAATGTAACCAATTGACATCACTTGAGACATTGTCAGAGAAAAGTATTACAATGTGTGCAATATCGGTGGTATTGCTCTGGTACAAGGTCAGGTAGATGTCGAATTAAAGATTCATGCAAAAATATTTATTTATAATTAAGCACTTCAAACAGATTGTACTGTACATTGAAAGTTGAAGGATGTTTAAAATAAACGACGTGTTACCATTTCCTCTGTCAAAATACTTTTCCCTATCTCATGTTCGTTTATGTTGTGTCAGTAGCTGTTTTTGTGTCGGTTGTATATCTCATTCTTATAAATGTACCAGTTTCAGTGTGGTGTCCGATAGATGAATATTTGATCGAAGATTTTTGCCGCAAAACAGTTCAGTTTATTGAAATGCTACGGTGCGATTCAACAAAGCAATTCCAACATATATTTGATATATCGAAAAATTTACAGAAATGAAAAGTCAAAACAACCGTAGGCAACAAGTGGTGGAATCATCTTACCTACTTTATGATAGTCTCAAATTATTCAATTTCAAAATGCGACAGCTATGACCAAGTTTTAAAATAAACTTTACTTTAGCGAGAGTGGGACTATTTTCTAAATCAGAAGTAACAGTAAATTAGTCGTAATTGCTCCGTTCCAACAGGGTAATGGACAAAGGCGGGCACCTCTGGTTTTTAAAGCCCTGCTAACTAGACTGATTGTTTTGATGCTCTGATTAGCGTTTACCGGACGTTGTTTGAAGTAAAGTAACATGTAAGTCAACTCTCTATTTTGCAAGGATTTTGATGCTTTGACAAACCACCAGGCATTGAGTATATTTTGACATCTGACACACATGTAATTGCAGTAAGATCATGGAAATATATTTGGAGATTTTAGGGGAAAGACGCAGTCTATCATTTGATTTTCAGAGGTCACTTTACCATGTCAATATGTGCGGATGACTAGATTTTAACTCCAAAGGGAAATAATTTGTTAGATTGCATTCATAATTTCCAGTTTATACATGTACATCTTGCAGACATGTGTGACACTATTTGCCAGTAATGTTCCGCCCTGCAAGTTTTCAGTAGTGTTACTGTGAATTTACATGTTAATATTTCATCAGTAAATGGAAATCAGGGACATAGTTATTGACTTTTGACTGAACTTTGAACATTGTCTTCCCTTGGACCACACAGGCAATTTCATCAGTATAAGTGACTATGCATTGTGCATTATTAACACTTCTCTGTAAAAAAAACATTTTACACAAAACTCTCTCTCTCCCTGTTGTTCTGAAAACAGAGTGAAGATGTAAGAATTACTGAAAGGTAAGTGTGGAAGTGATTTAATGGTGGTTGTGTTTGTTGTTTAGATCCTGAGATGGGAGTGATCTGATCCTTGGAGAGATTCACTCTTGAGTGAAACTTACGGGGAGTAAGAATCGTCTACGTAAATACGAGCGAGTTATTTAGATTGTAGGACTATGTGCTTTCATTGATTCAGCCGCACAAGGAGACTGTGAAGCGACCGGATCCAAACGCGAGCCCTATTCACATCAATACTCTAAACCGTGAAAATCCGTGTTAGAATTGTTCTTCAGTCCGTGCTTGAGGTAACAGGCGACTAACAGCAACGGATGGTCAGGCTCCCTGACTTGACACATGTCATCGTATCCCAATTGCGTAGATCGATGCTCATGCTGTTGATCACTGGATTGCCTGGTCGACCATTCATTATTTACAGACGGTCGCCACATAGCTTGGACATTGCTGAATAGTATTTAAACAACAAACGAACAAACAAATGTGGCGTCGCAATTTCTACAATAACCTGAATGCTGATAAAATGACAAATGCCAGGGCAAAACGTGCCTTCAAACAAACTTGTTTTTTTAGTTTTCAGAATTCCAAAACAAATTGTATTCACTTTTGTCGTAAATACAAACCACACAAAGATCCAGACCTAACTTTAGATGGTACTCCCATCAAGGTAGTAGAAGAGGCCAAATTCCTTGGACTCATATTCGACCGCCACCTGACATTCTTACCACACATAAAATATTTGAAAACAAAGTGCTTGAAGGCTCTAGACTTGCTAAAAGTAGTCTCAAATACAGAGTGGGGAGAGGATCAGACCACCCTCCTTCACTTGTACAGATCATTAGTTCGCAGTAAACTAGATTGTGGCTCCAGTGTCTACGGTGGAGCCTGCAAAAGCAATTTAGAAAAAATAGACTCTATCCACCACCAAGGGCTGAGGCTCTGCCTGGGAGCTTTTAGGACCTCTCCGGTAGACAGTCTATATGCGGAGACCAGTGAACCTTCCCTTGAACAACGCCGCATTAAACTCTCACCGCAGTATATCACTAAATGACGAGTCCAATCCAGCATACAATTGTGTTTTCAACCCGCTCTATGAAAACTTGTTTCCTAAACTGCCAAGCCTGGTTCCACCACTTGGAATCATGATCAAACCACACATATCTGCAGCTAAAATTGATCTCAACATCATTGCACCTTACCGGCTTCTGTCCTCACCACCATGGCAAATGGTGAAACCACAGTTCGATCTTACCCTCACCAAACTCAAAAAGTCTGAAACAAATCCTTTGGTGTCCAACAGTAAATACAACCAGTTATGTTCGAAGTATAACACCCATAGATCCATTTTCACAGACGGATCCAATGGCCAAGTTGCCAGCGCTACAGTCATTGGATCCAAGACTGTCTCCTCTAGTTCCTCAGTTCCATTTTAACTGCTGAAGCCAAAGCTATCTTCTCAGCTTTGACCTACATTCAACAGCAAAACCATCCAAAAACTTCATCGTTTTTACAGATTCATTATCCTGCCTTCAAGCACTTCAAAATGTGACTTCAAGTCATCAAATCATCCTGGACAACAATCGGTTAAACCTACTTGGGTTGTCAGTCAAGACGTGATGAGGTAATTTTACGACGATGTCGTATTGGCCACAGTCGCTTTACACATGACTATCTCCTGAAAAATGATGGGGATGGACCTCCCATGTGTGTCTCTTGCGATGAGGTTTTCACCATCAAGCATATTCTGCTTGAATGCGTGGACTTATCGTCTGCAAGGGACTCACATTATGATGCAACAAACCTAAAAGATCTGTTCTCCCGCGTGAGCGCTCATCTGATAGTGAACTACCTGAGGGAAGTTGATCTGTATCATAAATTGTAACTGCGAAATGTAACAACCATAAATTGTAACTATGAAATGTGACTAACAAATTGTCTGCCTTTAAATTTGATGCTATGACTTTCTCTGCTTTTAAATGACAATGTAATCAATATATGTCTTTGAAATAAAACTCATTCTGAGTATGTACTTACAATGTTCACTAATTTGAACTTGTTCTCGTCACTATATGGCTGGAATAATGCCGATGTGACGTAAAGCCCAACTCAACTCAACCTATAAGCGCCAAAATCCACACCAGGTACGCTCATAGCACTAACAATCAATAAGGCATTATTGAAGTCCATAGAACTTTTTGTAAAGAAAGGTTTTGAGATGGCACTTAAAGTTTTCATGGGTTGTAGACAGCTTAAGTTCATCAGGGAGGAAATTCCATTTGACTGATGCCATGTTCTGGTAAGACTTGGAGCCAAATGATTTGAGGTTCCACTTTGGTACACAGAGCAGATAAGCCGAGTTCTTGTTGGCATGTGAGGAGAGAGGAGTTCTTGAAGATACACTTGTGCAATACCATGGATGGACTGATAAGCAACTGTAAGGATCTTATAGTCAATGAGAGCCTCAATAGGCAACCAGTGAAGAGACAACAGGATGGGAGTGATGTAGCAGCGTTTTGGTTTGACAGTAACTATGTGGGCAGCTGTGTTCTTGATTTGTTGGAGCTTTTGGATGGACTCTTGTGAGGCTGCAACCAACAAGCTGTTGCAATAGTCAAGTCGCGAGAGGATCAGTGTTCTCACCATGGCAGCCGCAGCATCCTGTGACAGGAGATGTCTGATCTGTCCAATGTTACGGAGATAGAAGTAACATTTTCTGCACAGATCCATAATCTGTTTCTTCATGGAGAGGTCAGGTTGGAGTAGGACGCCAAGATTTTTGACATGTAGAGAAGGCTGAATGACCATGTTTCCAACTTTCAACTCAACATATTGTGATTTTACTAACATGTTTCTTGTGCCAACAATCATACCCTCTGTCTTATATTCATTTATACGCCAACTAAATGGTGGCGGTCTGAAAGTAATCGAGTCTGGAAAAGACAATCCTGTGATGAACAGCATGATCCCAGCACTGTTAGTCGTGTCCTGTGCGAAACTTTACTTCCAGTCAAGGGACATAAATGACGGTGTATGAAACTCTCGCATTGAATAACAGAACAAAAGTCTCTCGCTGTAGTGTCTGTAAATCCTCACTAATCTAAGATAATCTGTCTTAATAATTAGGGACTCATGAATACCTATTGAAAGTTGAGGATCCCCCGTTTTGCATCCATTGTGATGTAAGAATCACGGTGGTAGCATACACAATGGGGGTACGGGACCAGGTCCTTGGATAAGTCCCTAATCCCGTACCCCTATTGTGTATACTACTACTGAGGTGCAAGCAAAAGTTGATGAAAATCGGAGGAATAGTTTCTGAAATATTGACTTTTAAGTGAGCATGGGGTCGGTTGGGAAAAAGGCAAAATGTCCAACTTAACAAGTCTTAATTAATCTAATGAAGGCACCGAGCGTGTTCCCAATGCCGTTTTCCCATAGTGTAACCATCTGCCGAGATGCATGCAAAATTTCACAAAAATAGATCACATAGTTTATGAAATAATCACTTTTTAGCAAACATGGGGTCGGTCTGGTGAAAGGCTAATAATCCAACGTATTGTCGTACTTGTTATATATTATCGAGGCCAGAGGTGTATTTAGCCGAATGGAACGCAGGTCTCGGAAGTCATCACCTCGCTACCGTCTCGGGGGTTGCTTTGGGTGAGCACTGTGGGCGAGTATAAGTGTGTGTGTCTCTCGGCTTGGCTATGATGATGATGCATGTCTGGCTACCTAGCGAGGCTACAGATGCCTGAAAGTGAATGAAACACATCTCTCGGCAGTTTCCTCCCCAGGTCGTCGCAGTGTGTGGCTAGGCTAGGCTTGTACATCTTGGTAGCATTGAGTGAGCGCTGTGGGTGAGTCGCAGTGTGTGTGTGTCTGGGCTTGGCTATCTACCTACAACTCACTGAGATGGCGGGCAACATTATGTTGATGTCCGCTAAACAGTTTATTGTGATTCTCCTTCTATGATTTGGTTGTCGTAATGAAGTCTTGTTGGGCCTGTTTCTTTCCTTGTTGTATGAATTATATTTTCTCGTCTTCACAAATGACGGCGTTTTAAGGAGACTTGGTCCGAATCTATTGTTTCATTCTGTGATATTTTGCGATTTCTGAGATAATGTTTCTGTAATGTCGAGCTCGTGTGGCGTTACCATTCTAGTTGTTGTTTGATCTCACATATCTGTCACAATCGAAACCCGTCTACAGTTTCCAGTGTTTTTGCTAATTCATCCACGACTGGGTACGGTCCCATCATGTGTGTATATATACTGAGTCAAAAAAGAAACTTCACATTCTTTCTTCAGGGCACTTTAAAAGAACAAGAGATGGTAAGATGGTTAAATTGTTATTATTTCATTGCTGAGATCTGTGTGATGTACTCGATACACTGACAGTGCCATAATCAGTTCCATTAGGCTACACCGACGTTCCAAAACATGGGTATACAGAATGGCAAGTCACAAGGATAAAAATGCGAAATTTCTCAGTTCAATATCGTGTATGGCTGCCACGCACATTCACCACTGCCAAACACCGTCTCCTCATCGACTGCCTGATGCTTGTGAACATGTGGATTCTGCGCCATTTCTCTTGCAAGGCAGTGCCAAGTTCCTGCAAATTCTGAGGTTGGTTCCTAAGACCACGAAGCCTTCTCCCAAGTGCATCCCAAACGTGCTCTATTGGATAAAGGTCAGGGGACTTCGATGGCCAGTTCATGACGTTGATTCCAGCGTTTTGAAGGAAATTTCTTGTCAACATGGTGGTATGCGGCCGAGCATTATCATGCTGGAACTTTAGACCTTGGCCATGAGCTGCCATGAAAGGAATGAGTTCAGGGGTGAGCACCTGGTTGCGGTAAGCAGCAGCTGTGAGGTTTCCACGGATGACCAGAAGTCGGGAACGGTTGTTCCCACAGAAAGCACCCCACACCATGCAACTTCCGCCCCCGAATCTGTCGACTTCCTGTACACAACATTGGGCATACCATTCACGACGTCGTCTCCAGACTCTATGCCTGCCGCCCGCGAATCTAAGGGTAAACCTGGATTCATCGCTAAATACGACTCGATTCCAGTCTCTCTGGGTCCATCGGATGTGACTTTGGGCCCACAGCAGACGTTGACGTTGATGAAACGGCGTCAATATTGGCCCAAGATATGGACGTCGAGAATGGAGATTGGCAGCCCGCAACCGATTTTGAATGGTCTGTGAAGACAGTCGACCTGTAAACCTCTCAGCCCTGGTTCATGTAGCCGGCTGCATCCCATTGCTCTTGCGACGACAACAACTGGTCTTCCTGCTTGCAACATGCCAATGGCACGTTCACGTTGCACATTTGACAATCATGGCATTTCAAGAACTGTGGTTTAAAAGTGTTTTTTCAATTCTTAAGGCCAATGCAAACACGTGCATATGAAGAAAACTTCGATGCGAAGATCACGTGATCGACTGCAGGTGCAAAACCTGATTTGGCACTAACATCATTTGCAGGACGAATGGATGGGTTTGAGTGGGTTTTGCTAACGTTTTTCTAGGGTCGAAAGATAGGGATCCCATTCCGGATACATAGATGTATCATCAGAGAAAAATTATTCATTATTTTTCAAATTACATTTTGTGAAGTTTGTTTTTTGACTCAGTATATATATATATATTTTTTTTAAATAATATTTAATTGGTTTTCCGTTAATATCTGATTGATGTATTTGAGGCTGATAAGGTTTAGGTTATCGTACACATAAATATTCAAGACATGAATCAATTTTTTTTCTATAACACACACTCCATCGAAGCTTATTAAGGGTGTCGTTCCTGGTCTTATGACGATACGACACCGTTGGTGATTGTGTCTGTCGAGCCAGCATATTATCAAACCAGTCAAAAGTGTTCGTTCTGATCTCCCATGAGCGTCAGCGAGATAGACATCTACTACGAGCGTGGTGTGTGATTTGATAGTCAAATTTGAATTGAAAAAGTCCCGTTGGTAATTGGGTACGTCAAACCGTTAATATGAACCCACGCCATTTGAAGCTTACATGCTGCCCGTCTGACCTGGTATTCGTAAAACTTGTCATCAAACTCTGGAGTGAAAGATGTGAGAAGGATCCCCTTGTTCGTAATTTTGGAGACGTAACCATTGTTTTTAAAATATATGTGGGGTAAAGTGAGGGTCATGTCGATCAACCTATCGGGCTGTTTGAAGTCTGCTCGTATACATTGTCTTTTAAGTGCAGGACGTACGTGATTCCTCGCCAGGCAGATCGAATCCCCGCGTGTCCCCCAGATTGGCTAGCGTTATGTTACGATGATGGTTGTTCATCGGTTGTTTTATACAAAATTACGAAATGGTTTTCAATTGGTTATCGGATAATTCCTCGGACGTGCATTTTAAACCCATGAGATGTATGTTGTCGCGTACCAAAATTTTGTGAGCGATATCGTGTCTTCCATGGTCACGGTGACTCAATGCAGACTGGTCTAGGTGTTAACGTTTACTTGCACTTAAACGGAGCAAACTTGGTATTGTTGTTTTTTTGTCCCAGCAGATTTTGATCCCTTTCACGATTTCGACGACACGTCAAAATACGACACCATCTGCAATCCCACGTTTTGCGTCCTGGGTTTGCTCGACAACATGTGGGCTACTCTGTGCCTCAACGTGCTGACAGTCATGCTGCATCTTTGTGTAGGGACATACGCCACGAGCAGCGTCCCGTTGTTAACGACTTTGGTCAGGTAGTGAGATGAATATTGGGATGACACTAATACCCATTTTTTTGGCGTCGTTGAAGATGAGAGTGTACTGTGTGTTTTCTGGAGACTGCTGTCATCTTGACGTGGTCCAGGTGAAACAGCCTGCTGCAGAAAGCTGGGGTTACCGTCCATTCATCCTCGTCATTGCGTAGCAGGTCGTATTGCGTGTTGCCACCACCACCACCAGCGGCAAAAGAGGGCGGCAGTTTGATGCGTTTGTAAATTCTGTTTTTCAGTTGCAAGGTGTACAGTTTGCCGTCGACTCCAGGTTTGTCGAATCCGGTCGTGTCCCCAAGGTTGGTGATCGCTATGTTGGCGCATTTTCTAATGTGTATTCCTGGACCATGAGACTCCGTCATTGTCATATGTGCAATCTCGCTGACATATCACATACTTATGGGATCGTGTTTAATGTCTATAACCGATATTTTCAATTCCGTTATGTTGCCTCGGATTAATTTCTGCTAATGCCGCAACGAAAACGATTCGGTTCTTCCGTCGTTGTTTTGTCCCCTTTCACAGGCACGGCTCTCAGCAGTGTGGAAGGTCGTTTGCCTTGAACGTTGTTGGTCGTACTCACCTGATCAAGATCAATGCACAGTTCGAGATATGCAACGAGATTGGGTAATTTCGTGGTTGTCATCATGCGCATTACCTTCCATCCGGGCAGTCAAGCAGTCATGTGTATTTTAGAGAGACAGATTTTCATGTGAAGGATCTCTTAGTATTCATGAAGCAGTGACGAAGCTTTTGATATAATCCCGAGCGCTTTTGCCAACGGCCGACTGAGTCTCAACTCGTTTTTCAGTTGTCAGATAACATGACCATGCCGTTTGAGTTGTTCATTTTGAGTTTGGCTCCCACGGGCCGGAAGATTTCTTCGTTGAGCGAGCACACGCTGTAGGAGCCGTCCGTTATTTTGTTGTGGGCGTTATTGACGAACAGCCTGTTGTTTTTGCCGTTGATGTTGGTCCATCGCGGGTAGTAGGTGATGTCGCAGAGCACGACTTCAAGCTGACCGGGCATATTATCGATCGCATGCAGCAGTTGAACGGAGACGCCGCTGGTTATTCCAGGAAGCATCACGTACATATTGAAAAGTAAATATGTATACTAAAATATATCTATTGATTCTAAAAGTGATAATATAAGTGCTACCTATCTCACGCAACCGAATATTGTGGTAGATGCAAAGGATGGTTTACATTTCATAGTTTGGTTCATCGACGTGTTTTTTTACAGGTGTTTAGTCACGAATGTGAAAACGGTACACGCTTGGTTCCACAACCCGACGACCAGGTGCGACTTGATGTTGAACGCCACTTGTTGTAATGTGCTGAGTCGGTCCGTATTCTCGTTTCATGTGTTCTACCAGATCAGACATATCCTGAATGAAATCAGTGCCCAGATCCCGCGGGACAAGGCGTGGAATGCCATAAACAATCCATACGATCGACCTGCGTATGAACACGTTTGCAGTGAATTCGAACTATATCCGAAGACGGTCGATTGGCGTTTGCCGGGTCTGAACCACGGTTTGGGCATTTCCATCATTCACAACATGTATCTTGCGGAAGCCAGCAAACAGCTACTGAAAGATTGGGGTTACATCTCGTATCATTACGTCAAGACGAACGAGTGGAACGACGATTACATGGCTTTCGACGACAGCAAGGATTATCCCCTTTGGAGGTTTGAGCAGGGACCCGCAGACTATTGGAAAATGTTCATGATGGACACTTCGAAAGTGTTTACTCATGCCGGTGTCGTCAGATTGAACGATTCGATTCGAACGTACGTGTGGGCAGTGCTGGGCGATCAGACGCAAATGCGTTCCAGCATCGTGGGTCATGAAGGGACGGCTTACTACACGCAGAAACAGTTCGTCGCTAACGACGAGGATGCCATTGCTAGTTCGGTCGATCGATCAGGGTGCTATCGAATGCTATCAAAACGAACTAGGATATGCCCGGTCGAAAGTCGACTACATATTCGGCACGAGACTGTACATGGCTCCGAGCAACATGCGACTGAGAGTGAACAGAGTGGTGGGCTACAACAACGAAATTGTCATTGCGACGGCTGATCAAAAGTTGGGTTTGAACCAGGACGTCAATAACGCGAGTCGAGTCGTGTCGCAATAGGAAACGGGCATCGTGGCACCTGACTCCGGAAGTAGAAGTAGTAGCACCACTACTCCGGCAGCAGCTGCTCCCGCACAGGCAGGCACACAATCAGTGGAATGTTGATCACAAAACAGCGCTGGTGGTCGGCAGGATCGCAGTTGGACTGTGCCTCATTTGGTTAAAAATTCCTTAGCTGAGAGGTACACCAGTCAAGTCAAGGCAACGACGAAACCCCACAGGTTTTGACCGAGCCACATGACCGTTTTTGACAAGAAGCCTAACAACCAGGAAACGATGCTGCCCAAGATGCCAGGCAGCGCTTTGGTAGTTTTGCCGGCCAGTTTAGCCAGGGCTTCACCGAGAGATTTTAAATGTTTTTTATCCAGTCTCTGATGGTGTCGCCTGATTGATGATGGTCTTTGTGGTGTACCACCAACGCCCGCCAGCGATACGACCAGGGTCGATATGATGGAGCCCAAAGCCGTCAGAATGCTGGCGATGGTTATTCCTTCCAATCTGGTCCGTCTCTCGTCTTCCAGGACTTGCAATCTTTTCTTGATGATGTTTTTCGTGGCTTCGTCCACCATCCTGAGATTTTTTTTCTCATGAGCGATGTGCTCGTCGATTTTGTTCAATTTACCCATGTTGTTCACGAGTTCTCCGCGCACGTTTTTCAAGGCTTCGTCTAGACCCCGAAGTTCAATTTCATCCAATGCTTCTTTGGCGTGCTGGGGCATTTCTCTCAGATCGTCGGGAGCGCTAGCATCACTGAGTTCGGGCCTTACGTTTTGCAGATCTTGGACGACCTTCTGTGGTAGTTGTTTGGGTCTTGTGCCACCGTAATCTCGCAGGTTTAGTTCGTCATGTATCAGTTGACTACTGCCATGGCGACTGGCTAGCGTTGACAGGGCAAGCGTTTTTTTCGTGTGTTTGTCCATGAGATAGACCTCCAGATGAGCTTTCAATCACAGCGTCACATCACTGTCAATTTTGAACTTCGGATAGTCATGACCCAATAATTCGACGTAATTTTTATCGCACTTTAAAGCATCATAATTCTTGTCCGTGGCCTGCTTTAAAAGGTCTTTCCCCACGGTGTCACACATGAACGAGGTGTCCATGGCTGCATCATCGTCGTCATCGTTCAGCTGGTGTACTTGTCCATGGGAATATCGTCCGCCATTGTTTATATTAAACTTTAAATATACATAGTTTCAATATTAACATTGTTGCAAGACGAAAGTTAGATCCTTTCCGAAGATTGAGAGATCTCCTGGGCATCAAATCCGTGCCTCAGTCGGTGACCATCACCAACAATCTATCAAAACCAAACGCTGCTGGTTCGATTCCCCAACCTAGGCGCGAATGACGGCATCGTCCCCGACACTGCTCAACTGGCTTTTCACATCATGTTGGAGTTCACGACCGTTCAAAACCTGGGTCGCTCCATCGTAAAAAAAACACCATCAAAATAAGCGGGAACGATGTACTGAGCGACATGTCTTTGATTTACTTGGACCTGTGGAGAACCTTGAACAAACACAATGACATGTTGTATCAAGAAATTTGTCGTGATAACGTCCTATGGAACGACCTACGTGTGGGAAAAGTTTACACGCCAGACCAGTTCGGCAATATAACGACAGGAGAAAAAGCCCGTCGCCAAGCCGTTCGAAAATGGGTTTTGCATACCGCTCGACTTCGAGCTGCTCGAGGGGCACATGCCGTTTTACCAGGCCATGCTGGGTGACAGGCTGGAATAAGAACTCACGTTCAACGACTACAGCAATTTTTGTTCTTCTTGCCACTTCATGCCACAACATCTCGCTGGAGTTCAACATGGTCACGAGCACAGAACTGGCCAGACAGATTTACCACCAGTAACCGGGAAATCTGTCCTTTCTATATGACCGCGAGCTGCTGCACCGGACGGTCGTCAAGGACAAGAGTGACACGCTGTGGAACATCAACCTGAATGTGCCGGATTGGTGGTGGAATACGAGCCGTTTCGAAGAGAAAGCAAACTCACATTGAATCCCGAGATCACAAAAGTGGAAGTGACCATCAAGGACATGCCGAACCAGCTGTTCAGTCGAGGCATGCGAGCTTACCAGCAGTGGGATGAGATAGAAAATTACTGGCCATCAAGTGACACTCGTCTGCAGTCAACGAAGTCGTCAAAGACGTGGGTTTGCCCTACGTGATGCTCCATAAGTACCTGTATAGGTATTAAGCGCTGTGGCTCGACAGGCAATCCACGGACGACGACAGACTACATGGCAGTGGACGTCACATCGACAGTGGCAGCGAGGGAGTCACCATTCAAATCACCAAAAAAGCTCAAAATCCGTCTGGCAAGTTTAAATTATATTTGTACGTGATTATGGACGCGCAATATAGAAATTGGAAGATTCGTGCAAGCCATTTATTGATTTACCTCGTGATCCCCACTGAGGCATCATGTGCGGTCAGATGGGGTACCGCAAGACGGCATTCATGCTGGTCATGCCAGAAGGATAATATCGCGACATGTTTAACTACATCGTCATTCTCTGCCCGACTTAACGTTTGAACAAGACGTACACGGAGAGACCGTAGGTGATGACGGACCCAGACGTGCACAAAATTGATCATGGAATTCGTTTGCAGGACTGGTTGCGCACTTACCACGATAAACTGAAAGGAAAATCGATGCTGTTTATCCGGGACGACTGCAGCGCCAACAAGGAGATGGTTAAAAAACGACACGCTCTATCATACCTGGCCTTCTCAGCATGACACACGAAGCACAGCGTTTGGGTTTTGATGCAGAAATTCAAGTCGGTGCTGAAAGATTTACGGGGAACAGACACGATGGGTCGCCCTGTTTCACTGGAAGGACAGGGATTCGTTCGAGGACTGCTTGCAAGAAACCAAGGTGATCCCGACCAAACAAGAACGAGAACGAGCGAAGAAACAGCTCGCCAAAACGAAACATGCCAAACTTTAGATGAAAACCGACCAACCCGTGCTGTATAAATTCTTCTAGCCTTTAAGCAAAATTCTAGCAAAATTCAAGCAAAATTCTAGCAAAAACCGATGTTTGAAATTCTGGTTGTGTGCAACTTGACTTTCATCTCGCTGTGTTTCGCGTACATCAGATTTGATTTTATTAGACTTAAAAATCGTTTGTGGTCAAACAAATGTTGGATGATGACAATAAAAATAATTAAAAAATCGACAAGCGAAAGAGACTGGCTGCGCTCGCAGTCAGTGGCAAAGTCAAGCAATATTTGGGTGGGGGTGACCACACTCCCGATAAGATTCACAAATCGCCAGCGGAAGAAATCGACAGGCTGAACGCGAGATACGAAGCCAGAATCGGCGCCAAAATGACGAAAACCATAGGGTCTGTCATAACACATATCTACGCCAGCGTAGTGGCGTACTTCCTTCCCATTCCTCCGGAAAGTCGACTTTACCTGTGGGAAGATCTCGAGAAAGATCCGTTCATTGACCACGCTTTGAGCACTGTCAGCTGTGTGCTATACCACAGATACAGCATGTTTTGAGCTCTGGAGACTGCGACGACCGTCACGGCAAAGCATTGTCACTTTAAAAATGAAAAAGATAATAATAAAGATAATAATATACAACATGGATGCCCAACCGGAGGAAACGGCAATGCCGACAGAGGAGGAAGCAACGACGACAACACCGATACGACTAGTCACCACCACCAAGAATCATAAAATAGTCACCGCCATGGCAAAACGTGATTAAGCATGGTTGTCGTCGTTATGCGGCTATATAATAATGACAGGCAACAAACACCGCAACAGCAGATGACGCAATTAGAAATAAATCTGCATGTTATGTTATAAAATAAATATATATATTTTTTATACATACACACGGTGTCATCCGAAAGAAAAACATTTGTCAACGATGCATATCACGCTGTCATGGTCGCCAGACTAACCGTAGGTCACGCTCGCTTAACGAAAATGGTTCTCAAACAGCCTACGATTAAACAAGATTTCAACGTGCAGGACATGGGCATGCTCATCATGGACTTAGGGATGGCAATGGCTACCAAGGACATTCTCGTGAAACAAGGAGTTATACAAGAAAATATTTTGAAGTAATATAACACATTAAAAAAAGAAATTGCTGCCATCGCCATGATGGTCGGTGGTGTATCAGTCAACGCCCTTGCATTTTCCGGCAGCAATTATCTCTTCTCCAAATTACCAATGATAAAACCGGCCGAATTGGAAGCTGAATGAAAACGTCACGATTTGGCCTTGGAGAAACTGCAAGTCGCTCAAGCCGAGTACACAAACAAACGCGTGCAGAGAATACAGTTCATCAACGACCAACTCTCACACGAAAACCACGCTGTTCAAACGTTCAAGAACATCCACAATGTCATGTGAGAATACTACCAGCACACCGGCAAACGAATCGAACCTCTCGGCGACGATGACCCCCCTACCCTCTTACAGAAAGACCGGGAACTTATTTTCGTGGCGCTGGGTCTAGCGGCGACCGTGTTGATTGCCAAACAATTAGACTAAAATATATTTATGTGTGTATATATATATAAAGATGGGAAGGCATGCACCCTATAACTGCAAGTACGTGCTGCTAGGAAAAACAGAAACCTGCGGCAGGAAATGCACCAGCGAATATTGCGACATACACATGATGTCTATACGAAAGGGTTTCGTGAATTACATGTACAAAGTGTGCGGCGTGGGCGTGAAATGCCATTATCGATTTGATTTCGCATCTGAAAATAATTATTGAATTCATTTAAAAAGTTATTCACACATTGATATAGCAGTGATGATTACCGTTCGAGAACTTAAAAGGATTGCCAAAAACCTCGGAGTGAACGGTTACTCCCATTTGAGGAAATCTCAGCTGTTGAAATTGCTCGACATCCTCGACGAACCTCATCAACCCACGGCGTAACAACTCAAGCTCCTAGCAAAGGAGCGTGGGCTCAGAGGTTATTCGTGAGCGAGGAAAGCTGAGCCGGAGGAACACAAACCCGTCAAACTACGGTTCGTGCGGATGGAGCACATCATAGGTAAGTATCTTAGATGCTGAAGGATGGACGTCAACAAAAACATGGACGTCCATGACATCAAACTCCTGATCGCCAACAAAGCCGAGGAACTGAACGATCTGGGAAGCCTCAAATTTCAACTCACAATGAGAACGTCGCTGGAAAAACGGCAGACGGACGGCACCACCGAGCACATCCAGCATTACTTCAGAGTCAAGCAAGAAGAATCTGAATCCATCTAGGCTTCCTCGTTGGCAAAAATATTAGAATCCCTGGAATGCTTCACGCACATGGGCTCGGGCTTGGTCGTGGACACGATCGACACGGTCTACCTGGACATAGCGAACTACATACCATTCCAAGGAGGGTCGTACATGGACCTGCCACCGTACTACAAGAAAAAGCAAGCCATGGTCAACGTAAAAAACAAAGGTGATGATTGCATGAGGGTTGCGATCAGATCCGCGAAGTTTCCGGCCAAAGCACATTCAGACAGACTTTCTAGCTGTCCCAAAGACGATGGGATCAACTGGCACAGCATTGACGAACCCACCCCAATCTCCCAGGTCACGAAAATCGAAAAACAGAACGACGACATAGCCATGAATATCTTTGGACACAAGGGATAAATCGATTGTGCACAGGTTCAGCTGCCTCACAAACGAACACCCCAAGACGATCAATATATTCATGTTCCAGCAAGGCGACAAGCATTACTACATGTGGAAAAAATATTACATCAGACTGTTTTATGATCAATCGAAGAATAAGGACAAGAAACACTTCTGCAAAAGTTCACTGCACGGCTTTACCTGAGCCGACCTGCTTGAATCCCACCGGGAGGATTGCCGACGCATTGGAGAGACGGCCATCCGAAAAGACATGCCCGACGAAAAGAAAAACATGCTAAAATTCTTCAACCACAAACATCAAATGCCCGTGCCCTACGTCATCTACACCGACTTCGAAGCCCTCATTAAATCCGTCGACACAGTCGCGCCATCGTCCCTGGAAAAAAGTTCATGCATAAAACGCAAGAACACAAAGCCTGCGGGTTCGGGTACGTGGTTGTTTGATCCAATGAGAAAACGAACTCTCCCGTGGTCTACAGAGGTCCTGATGCGGCCGAATGATTTCTCGCATGTTTGCAACTCAAAGAGAGAAAATGAAGGAAAGCTTTGTTAGACCCTACTCCAATACCCATGACACAGTGGGACAGGTTCCTTCATGTACGAACTCTATATTGCCACGTTAGTCCAGTCATCCTGGTAAGATTCTGACCTAACCCACCACAAATTGCAACAGAAGTGATTGCAACTGTTTTAAGACCCTGGACCATTCCTTTATAGCATATAAAAAGTCTAGGAAAATCTCAGTGGTGGAACAAGGTCAAATTCGACCCTCAAGGTCATAGGGGTCATCTTCGGTTTCGAAATCTTAGATGGAAATGCAAACTTTTTTGTAATCTACTCAATTGTGTCATGTTATATATCAAATAAAAGCTCTGTTTACAGGCTTTTCAAAGATATAAGTTTAATAGGTATTAGCCTCATCATATTTGTTTTATTTAAAAAAACGCATGTATGTATGGGTATGCTACGATTATATAAAACTAATATCTGCGAAAAACAATGTTTAAATAATTTTACAACATTGTACTTTAATATCTTTCAAAATAGAAAAAAAACACTTAAAAATGCAGCTGAGGTCCTTTAAATTTTAATTGACTAACATTTGTTGCCCTGCCAATGATTGACATGAGCACAAGTGACTTGTCACCTCACAAGACATGGAAAACAATGTCACACCAATTGTCACTTTTGATCAGCCTCTCTGGCGGCAAGCTTGAATGAAAATTTCCAGTGAGCCTTCTTCAAGGGATTTGAAGAACGTCGCCTTTTGGGATGGATTCGAAATATCATGTCTGGATAGAGTCTATTTGAACTTCTGGTAGTGGTATATGCCAGTAACACAATTAGTTATATACTAACAGGGAAAGCTGTTGCCAGAGCAATTCGGGCTCACTTTCTTGTAGCCACAGCTCTCAGTGCACTGTTGGTATCAAGAGCTTTTAACGTGAACCTTCCTAGGTTTTGTAAGCCTTCTGATGAAGCTGACCTTGCCACTCCCCTTCAAAACAGCGATGATGAGGATCTCAACATGGCGGCAATGCTGGTGGATGAGCTGGTGAGTGAATCCTTGACTGTTGGTGAAGTATCTTCTTCAAACACATAAAGAACATTCACCATCAGTTAAACCAAGAAAAAGATGCACTAAGCAATATGAGGACAGCAGAACTTTGGATCCAGTATATGAACATGGTAGATATCTTGCGGGATTTCATTAAAGCTGAAACATTAGGAAATGGGAAGATGCACCTAAAGTCTATTGTCATAACTTGTATGAGTTCAGTTGTACGTTCAGTTGATGACTTCTCTGCAAGGAACACATCCCAAGACCTTAAAACTCTTCAACTCAGGTCATCATGTTATATGCCATTCCAATCACTATTGGGGAGGACTTTCAACAGATCTTGTGATTGAACAGGTGCCCATGCGGGGCATTAAGACAAACGGGGGGCAGGCATGTCTGAAACGCAGAGGCTTATGTCAATGCCATCATGCACGGAAGTCAGCAATGCCATGAGTGATCTTACAAGTAGTGGAAACAGAAACTCTGAACTACACAAGGACATGTCCAGTGCAAGGCAGGAGAGACACAAGGTGTGGGCATGAAACTACTCCATTTCCTTCAAGACAGAGATCCATTCAAACATGATCCTGGCCTCAGAAACATTGCAAATAGAGTGCAACTGTGAATGTAGATGATGCATGTTGTGTTGGTAGCTCCATTTTGGACTCTATGACACACACTACCACTGGCAATTTAAAATTCAAAAAGGGGTGAGTGAGTGAGTTTAGTCTTTCTCCACACTCACAAATATTCCAGCTATTCCGGCGGTCTGTAAATAATTAAATCTGGACCAAACAATCCAGTGACCGAGCATGAGCATCGATCTGCGCAGTTGAGAACCGATGACATGTGTCAACCATGTCTGACCACCCGATCCCGACAGTCGCCTCTTCCGACAAGCATGAGTTACTGAAAATCAATATTCTAACCCGGACTTTCACGTGTCCCAAAAAGGAAGATCAAGTTGTCAAGAAAGAAGATCAAGTTGTACAAATGAATGAGAAATAATAATAAGAAATCTGCAACATTGGTCCAGTTTCAGTGTTTCAACGGTTTCTGATTGCCGCTAGGAAGCAAACAAACCTGCCCTGGCTTCATTCATATCAACATTGGATGGTGGTTTCTCCCCTGGTCCAGCTTCTGATGCTGTTTATGTTCTCGATGGAAGGGCTTTGCTTCATCCTCTACCTTGGCTACGTGGAGAATCCTATACTGACTTGTGCATCATGTACTGCTCATATGTGAAAATTCACAATGACAGAGATACTGTTGTGTTCGATGGATACTCAAGTTCTTGGACAAAGTATACAACACACCTGAGATGGACTTGTCAGACCAACAGTTAAATTTGTTGGCAGTCTGATCTTTCAATCAAAGAAAGAGTCATGCTCGCCACTGTTCAGAACAAAGAACAGTTCGTCATGATGTGTTCCTATCACCAAGCTGAAGGATGTGACACAGTTCAGGCCACTGGTGATGCTGATGTTGTGATAAATCAAACAGCAGTTTCACTGGCATGCCATCAACAGTTGTCAAAGGGGATGACACGGATCTGCTGGTCCTCCCTGTGCCATCACACAAATCTGGAATTACATTGTATCTTCGTGCTGTCAACCCCCAAGAAAAAGTCTTTGAAAAGAATTCCAGTTTGGAATATCAGTGAAACCAAGAAGAAGCTTGGAGAAGACGCTTGTCAGAACTTGTTGATACATGCTGTCTTAGGCTGTGATACGACATAATGAATCCATGGAATTGGAAAATCTGTTGCCATTAAACAGTTTCAGGACGATCTATGTTTCAGGACGTTACTATTCAACCAGCCCATTGAATCCATAACAGCAGAATCAGAGAACTGTTGTAAAGTAAACCGAAAAAGGACATTGCCATTCTGTCAAGGAAGTGTAACTAAAGGGAACACATAGACACAGTACTTTGTCCAAGTTAAATTACACATTGCTGTATCCGCCCGGTCACAGGTGGGCTCGATCCCAGCACCTTAAGCTCACTGGACCATTAACCTGGCGCTTTAGACAGCTCCCCCCTCCAATATAGATCGTTAAATCTATTTCATTATTAGTTGGATAGACTATTGGTTGATACAGATCATTCACAATATTTCTTCATGCAGAAACTATCACACTATTAAAGAATGGTATGTTGGGCATAATCGTAGCATACATATACATGTGGATGTCGGAACACACTTTTCATATTTTTCGGAACGTTTTTTTAAAAATAGAACAAATATGATGAGGCTAATACCTATTAAAGCATATATCTTTGAAAGGCCTGTAAACAGAGCTTTCATTTGATATATAACATGACACAATTGAGTAGAATATAAAAAAGTTTGCGTTTCCATCTAAGATTTCAAGAGCGAAGATGACCCCTATGACCTTGAGGGTCGAATTTGACCTTGTTCCACCACTAAGATTTTCCTAGACTTTTTATATGTTATAAAGTAATGGTTCAGGGTCTTAAAACAGTTGCAATCATTTCTGTTGCAATTTGTGGTTGGTATTCATGTAAATTGACTGGACTACGTGTTCAAGATCACTGCCACATCACCGGTAAGTACAGAGGTGCCACTCACGACGCGTGCAACCTGAAGCTCAAAATCGGTCCCAAGACCATCAAATTCACCGTCGTGTTTCACAATCTTCACAGTCACGATTCTCACCTGATAATGCAGGCCATCGCGAAGGTCGACAGCAAAATAACGTGCATCCCCAACAACATGGAAAAATAAATCTCGTTCTCGTTAGACGGTCGGAAAATTTATTGATAGGGTTCAGTTCCTGCTGTCGTCTCTAGACAGTCAGGTGAACGCCAAGAACCCGAACGACCTCAACATCATCAATCGATACACCAACGCCGAGACTCGACCTCTTCTGCTGAGGAAGGGCATCTACCCTTACGAGTACATGGACAATCGGTATAAGTCTGAAGAGACGCAATTATCTCCCATCGACCGCTTTGACAGCAACTTGACCGATTCCAATATATCTCAGGACGATTACTTGCACGCCCTGTACTTGAAAACGGACATGCTGCTGCTGGCCGACGTGTTCGAGATATTCAGAAAAACGTGCTCGAAACAGTACGGCCTGGACCCGGAGTGGTATGTCTCCTCCCCCGGTCTCTCTTGTGATGCCTTGTTGAAAAAAGACCTGCATGAAACTGAAACTACTGACGGATTATGACATACACATGTTCTTGGAGAAAGGCCTACGAGGCGGGATTTTGATGGCATCCAAGCGATACGCGAAAGTCAACAACAAGTACGTTCCCGGTCACGACCCCATCAAACCGACCTAACACATACTGTATCTAAACGACAACAACCTGTACGGCTGGGCCATGATTCAGTATCTCAAATGGGTCTCTTCGCCCAAGATGATTGACGTGAATAGTATCGTGCCGGATTCGAACAAAGGTTACATGCTCGAAGTGCACTTGGACTATCCCACAGAACTACACGAATCGCACCACAGCTATCCCCTAGCTCTCGAACGATTGACGGTGACCCCGGACTGGATGTCTGAATATCAAGGAAACTTGCTGGGAGACAACAAGCTGGCTAACGTCGGAAAACTCGTGACGAACTTGATGAACAAGACAAAATATGTTGTTCACAATCGTAATCTGCAGCTGTACTTGTCGCTTGGAATGAAACTCTCGAAAATACACAGGGCGCTCCAGTTCGATCAAAGTCCGTGGATGGAACCTTCCATTCGGTTGAACACCAATCTGCTAAAACAAGCCACGAGTGACTCCAAAAAAAACAAGGTCAAGAACAACTAGGCAAGACCATGGAGAATTTGAGAAAAACGCGTTAATGTGAAATTAGTCAGATCCAGCGAGTAAGAAAAACTCAGGAAACTCATAGCCAGCCCGGCGTTCAACCAAAGCAAGATATTCGACGACGACTTGGCAGCGCTGCACATGAATACAAGCCACATCAACTTCAACCAGCACGTTTAAGTGGGGATTAGCACCCTAGAATTATCCAAACACTTGATGTACGATTTCTACTACAATGAGCTGAAAAAGCAGTACGGCGACAGGTTGGAAGTGCTGTACATGGACACGGATTCCCTGCTCATGGAAAGTCACACCGAGGACGTGTACGTGGACATTAAGAAACACATACACCTGTAGGACACCAGCGACTACCCTAAAGATCACCCTATGCACTGCCAAGTCAACAAAAAAAGTGCTTGGCAAGATGAAGGACGAATGCGCAGGCACGCCGATCACCGAGTACGTCGGCTTGGGACCCAAGATATATTCCATCAAGAAAGCTGACGATGACGAATTACAAAAGGCAAAGGGCGTGAAAAAACATGTGGTGAAAAAACACATCAAGCACGCCAGATTCAAGGGAGGCCTCTTCAAGAATAAAATGTTCAAATGCCAAATGCACATGCTGAGAAGCAACGGAAACATGACAAACGGACTGAGAATCAACAATACCTCGCTGTCTTCCATGAACACAAAAAGATGGTTCGCCATCGACGGAGTCACCACATACGCGTACGGACACAAACGCGTATCAAATAATTAAATGCTTATGCACACATGCGTACATATATGAAGGAGAATATTTATTACAGCCCGCGCAGGTACTAGAAAGGTACGGACGCCATCCCGAAAGTCGCCAAAGCCGCGCGAGTCTCGGAAGAGAAAGCCAAAGCCTAGCTTGAAAAAAGGTATTAAAACAACAAACAAACAAACAAATGCGGCATCGCAATTTCTACAACAACAGCAAACAGGATATGTTCCGTGGCGTGCATCACTTTTAGCATAGAGTATTGGTGTTGGTTTAAAAATATACGCAAACTAAATGGCAGCGGTCTGGAAATAATCGATGATGAACAGCGTGAACCCGACCCTTTAGTCTTGTCCTGTGCGAAACTTTACTTGCAGTCAAGGGACATAAATGCCGGTACATGTATATGAAACCCTTGCATTGAATAACACAACAAAAGTCTCTCGCTATAGTGAGTATAAATCCTCACTAATTTAAGCTTATCTGACTTTAATAATTAGGGACTCATGAATACCTATTGAAAGGTGAGGATCCTCCGTTTTGCATCCCTTGTGATGAAAGAATCACGGTCAAGCATGTCTGGCTTGACTGTGCTGAATATTCCATCAAAAGGGATAACTATTTCAAATCACGAACTATGACGGATCTTTTTAATGATATAAGTTCTCATTTAATTATTGCATTTTTAAAAAGAATTAAATTTGTTAAATGATTTGTAAAAAGATAAATATTTTATAATTGGAAGTTTAATTTAGTAACTCAGATTGTAAGTGGCTGTATCCATAAAGGGGGTTAAAGTACTAGAAAGGTACGGACGCCATCCCGAAAGTCGCCAAAGCCGCGCGAGTCTCGGAAGAGAAAGCCAAAGCCTAGCTTGAAAAAGGTATTAAAACAACAAACAAACAAACAAATGCGGCATCGCAATTTCTACAACAACAGCAAACAGGATATGTTCCGTGGCGTGCATCACTTTTAGCATAGAGTATTGGTGTTGGTTTAAAAATATACGCAAACTAAATGGCAGCGGTCTGGAAATAATCGATGATGAACAGCGTGAACCCGACCCTTTAGTCTTGTCCTGTGCGAAACTTTACTTGCAGTCAAGGGACATAAATGCCGGTACATGTATATGAAACCCTTGCATTGAATAACACAACAAAAGTCTCGCTATAGTGAGTATAAATCCTCACTAATTTAAGCTTATCTGACTTTAATAATTAGGGACTCATGAATACCTATTGAAAGGTGAGGATCCTCCGTTTTGCATCCCTTGTGATGAAAGAATCACGGTCAAGCATGTCTGGCTTGACTGTGCTGAATATTCCATCAAAAGGGATAACTATTTCAAATCACGAACTATGACGGATCTTTTTAATGATATAAGTTCTCATTTAATTATTGCATTTTTAAAAAGAATTAAATTTGTTAAATGATTTGTAAAAAGATAAATATTTTATAATTGGAAGTTTAATTTAGTAACTCAGATTGTAAGTGGCTGTATCCATAAAGGGGGTTAAAGTATTTTAAAAATATGATCCTCCTGAGAGGATACGTAAGTCCACAAACATTCAAAGTAAATTAAAACTCTCCACGATTTTTAATCGTAGAATATGTGTTCATGTGTTTGTAAATGTATGGGCTAGATTTGTTTACGCTGCTAAGGGCTGAAGGGAAAGTGTAAATACAGCTAGGGTTCATGCAGGAATAATAATATAATAATAAAGTGCATTTGTAATGCGCACAATCCAGACATAAAGCCTGCTCAAGGCGCTACAAAATAACATTAAGAGTTTGGTGTAGAGATTTGAATTGGATAGGAAGGTAAGTAGAAAAGCCAGATGCATTGAGAGAATAGGTGTGTTTTGAGTCTTGATTTGAACAGTTCGAACGTGGGACAAAGTTTGACGTGAGATGGAAGAGTATTCCACGAGCACTGGGGCGATGTGAGAGAAAGTCCTGTAGCCAAAGGAATTTAGTCTGTGGGAAGGAACTGTGAGTGAGTTGCTGTCACTGGAGCGAAGTTTTCGAGCTGGTACATATGGAGTAAGTAAGTCACTAAGGTAGTCAGGGCTGGTGTTGTCGAGGCATCTGAATGTAATGCAGAACACCTTGAACTGCATTCTGGCTCTGAGGGGCAGCCAGTAAAGCTCTCTAAGGATTGGTGATATATGCACATACTTCCTGGTTTTGGTAATGATCCTAGCCGCTGTGTTTTGGACCATTTGTAGTCGGGATAGATGTATGTCCCTAATGCCCTGCAACAAACTATTACAATAATCCAATCTTGATATTATTCGACTATGGACCAGGGTCTTTGTTGCCTCCGTTGTTATAAGATGTCTTATATTGCCAATGGTTCTAAGATGATAAAAGCATGTTCTGCATATGTGGGAAACTTGCTTTTCCATGGAGAGCTGTGAATCCAGATGGACGCCAAGATCTTTGACGTGGTGAGAGATTGGTATATGTGATCCTGCTATCAGTATGGGTGTCTCTTCTACCTTGGCCAACTGTTTGCTCGCTTCTACTTTGGCCAACTCTTTGCTCGTGCCTATCAGCATCACCTCGGCCTTATCCTCATTCAGTTTGAGCATGTTGGCTGACATCCAGGACTTTATTGATGAGGTACATTGAGTGACTCGTTGAAATGCTTCCTTTAATTTGCTTAACTGGAACTTGTCCATCATCTGCGTGTCGTCAGCATAGCCATGATTAAGAAGATTGAAATGATGGATGATGTTGGCAAGACTAGTCACATACAGTGTAAAGAGGACAGGGCCGAGCACAGACCACTGTGGCCCTCCACACTGCAGGGTCGTAGAGCTGGATTGTTCATTGTTTATCATTACAGACTGTTGGCGATCTTTCAGGTAAGAGGCGAACCAATCCAAACAATCACCACCTACACCAGCTTCAACTGACCGACGATTCAAAAGGATGTCGTGGTCAATAGTGTTAAAGGCTGATGACAAATCCAGCATGATCAGCGCCGAAATATTCTCTTCATCTTCAGCAGACATAAGGTAATCCAGGACAGGCAACAGAGCTGTTTCAGTGCTATAATTCTGACGCGAGGCACTCTGGAACTTATCAAGGATGGAGCTGATAGACAGATGCACCTTAAGTCTCATGTTCACTGATCTTTCAAGAACTTTGGACAGGAACGTCAAATTAGAAGCTGGCCTAAAGTTCTTAGACTGGCTGGGATCCAGATCCGATTTCTTTAGGAGAGGTTTACTACTGCTTGTTTGAAGCTTTGAGGGAATGGTCCTGATTCCAGGCTTTTGTTGACGATATCCGTGATGACAGGAAGGAGCAGATTAATCACCTTCAACGAGAGCATAGTGGGCATAGGGTCTAGGACGCAGGTGGTTGCTTTAGATGCAACCATAATGTCAGAAACTTCGTCCACGTTAAATGGTTGAAACTTCACCATTTGCTCACCAGTGAATCTTGCAAATTCAATTTGGGTAGGAGCAGCCGCAGATTCATTGATCAAGTCATCTCTGATCTTGTCAATTTCGGAGACAAAGAAGGAGTTAAATGATTCAGCCAGGACTTTAGAGTCTTGAGACTGTGGAAATTCATTGTTTAGAGTCTTTGCCAAGGTGTGTTCATGAATGAATGCATTTTCTTTGGATCAGGTTTAGTAGTCTGTAGGGTCTAGAGGTAGTGCTCACGTTTAACCTGACAGATTACTCTTCTTTTCCATAAGTGGAGCATGTTTATCCAGAAGGGATTCCAGCATTTCATCATAGAGTTCAACAAGCTTCTCAACATCAGATGCTGGATTACACAACAGGTCTGAGGTTTCAAGGTCAGACCGCAAAGCAGCTAAGTCAATGTTTTTCAAATTTCTGCACAGCAAGGTTATCTTCTCCTGTTTTGCCTTCTGCTGGTTCAGATCTATGAGAATGACCATGTTGATCCGACATTTGTCTATCTTCGACCATTACATCTCTGATAATATTCAAGTTCTCATTAGACAACACCCAATCAAGAATATCTCCTGATTTACGAGTAGGCGTTCCCACGTGTTGTATCAAGCCATGAGAATCCAGGAGTGACAGAAACTTTTTCACTTCCGGAAGCAAATGTACTGTAAGTCCGCATGGTCCCTAGTATGGCGATCTACCTTCAGCTGTTGGGAATTTATAGCCTATTTTTACATTGTATTGTCATTTATAGTTCCAATTTTTTTGACTTAATTACTAGTTTTAAATGGATATCTGTGATACACTAGTAGTTTTACTGTTCTTCGTCAACAGGTTTTGAATTTCTCACTTTATTGATCTTTAATGTAATTATAAACTGTTCTTGACACGATATGGCTGAAATATTACGGTTTTTACGATAATTATTAACTCACTCATTAATAGAAAGGGACAAGAACTATCTTAGAAACATGGTGAAAAATAAATGACGAAGTTGTTATCCATAAGGTTTGTAGTGAGGCGCGGCGAGTCAGTGTCTCCATACATCGACGTGTGTACATAGAATGATCAATTTTGAGTGGTCGATAGCTGCTTAATTTATGTGTATCTTGCCTACAGTTGTCCCTTGAGTCAAATGCGTTAGTGATACCACAACACTGACAATATTGATAAACTGCCATATAGCATGTAAGTGGCATTGGATGACATAGCACCTTTCAGCACTTCATTTCCACGATTATGGCAACATAATATACACAAGTCACATTTCATTCCTTGATTTACGAGTCAAACTTAGGGCAGGGTAGGGTGTCAACATGACTTAATCATAGTTTCTCAAAGAAGGATATAAATTGTTGCTATTGTCTCACGTTTGTTAAATGACATCGTGAGGATAGTTTATACGAATACATCAGATCAAACAGGTACTAATTCATGTGAATGTGTATTCAACAATATGAATGCCAGGTATCAGGTCCATAACAGTATTTCATAGGTGAGTGAGTGAGTTAGTCATCTCATTGAATATGTGAAAGTTAAAACAACCTATTCCGATGAAGGTTAAAAATGTACTTACCTGCTGCAAGACTGAGACTGGCCATCCACAACACAGCTCTGGTCCACACCGCCATTGTGTCACACAGATGCTGTGAGAAGACGATCACGTTCCTATTTATGTATGTTCATTGTGAACCCATCCCAGTGAATGTCATCAGACAAAAGAATCCGCCTGCATATCTTTAATGCAAACTGTTGACTATTTATGGTCTGCATACAAACACATCTAAACATACCTCATATTCAGTAGAGCGTCGTAGATATGTGGCCGAGATGATTTTATACTTGTTTTGTAAATATTTTAGAAACGTGTTTTAGGCCATTAAGTGCCTGTACAAGCTATAACACGCACACAATTTACAGAAAGTAACAATAGATTTACCCCAGCAATTATATAACTCTTAACTTCACCATAGCCACTGTCAATCTAATGATAAGCGCATTGCATTGTCTGCCTTGTCCCATATCCTTATTATGTAAGTCTCCTTGCCTACAGTTCAACTTTATTTCATCAAGCAGTTGTCAGATACTACTCTTACAAGTCAGAGGTCATACACGTTATGCTGAGCGAATAGCTTGGTTTTTTTGTGGAATGAGTGGCTGTGGACCTCACTTCTATTTATGTATCTATAAGAATATCCCGATTGGACATTGTCAACTTAATCACTGCCAGCTCATTGCCACACAGTGAGCTGGAAACTGATTAGTGTTTACACAATAAAGAGATTGCTGTCGGCTCACAACCCAGTAGCTGTTCCGCATTATTCTTTCGCTACTACAGATATATCCATTCTCCATGATAAACACAGCATGTAGTCGACTTTACCATAGCAAGGTCAGATAATGTGCAAACATAACATGCCTTGCATGGTATACTTACTAGTGACCTTACTACATTCGTTATCATCCAGATCTTGTGATTTCAAAATACTATTATTTCAATAAATATACAGTATAAAATACTTCGTCGTCATGATTTTGTAAATTTCAGTGGTAGTATATATTTTCTTTAAATACTTCCATTTTAGGCAATTTTTGAAAATGGCTGGGGCTTTTGGTAGGGCAGGACATGCTTGTTTTCGCCAACATTTGCTGTTTAGTTATCCATTCGTGATCATATACTTTTCACAGCTATGTTTCCCTTTACACCAAACGGAATTAGTCTCTCGGAGTGAGTGACTTATTATTTAGCGTCACATCGGCAATATTCCAGCCATATCGTGACGAAAACAGTTTCATTTCCATCAATATTTCAAATCAATAAATCTAGAACGTAAACTACTGTCATCGAAGGACAGTAAAACTGCTAGAGTATCACAGATCTTGATTTAAAACTAGTATGCTATCACAAAAAAATATCACTATAGACAACAGTACAATGTAAAAACGGGCTGTAGATCACCAGCAACCATACTAGGGACCGCGGGGAATTACAGTACTTTTACTACCTGCATGGTCCCTAGCAGGATCTATATCAACCCTTCAGCAGCTGGCGATTGTAGTAAAAAATAGCCAAAATGAAAATGACAAAAATACTACATTTAAAAGACCTGATAAATCTAAATTTCCTTTGAATGTTACGGGACTCACGTACCCTCTCAGAAGGACAATAATTGTACTGTCAGTCTTGGAGGAAGTATGTTTCCAAAATTAATTCACGCACACCTTTTAAAGGTGTGGGACATGATTCAACGAATAAAGGGCAACGGTTCCACATTATACTGTCCATCATCTAAAGGATTGTGACAATTTTTTAACTGATAAGTCTGACATCGACAATAAGCTTGGTGAAACGCTCGTCAAACATTCTTTTTCGTCAAATTGGCACCCGTGAAGAGCCACCTCCTCGTGGTGGGTGCTGGGTAACACTAAGCGCTCTTCAAACCCCCCACCCCGTTTTGGACCCGGGGGTATATTTGGTCCACCAACCCGTTTGCCGTGGGTTGCGCCCCTGTGTCGGTGGAGGACAGGATTCTGGTGGTTGAGGGCACTGGTTCCAGGAACAGTGCTCCTTTGCCCAACACACCACTTCGGCCCTGACTTCACCTAGACGGGTGGTAGAACTGGCTCGGTTCTATCAATCGGCTGGAACGCCATGCCCTGTGCATGGACAACATTCAAATTTATATAATGTACATTTATAAAATGTGGATATTGAATGTTGCATTTCAAAATTATATTATTATATACATTTGCCTAGAGTCCTATGCCAGAAGGCGGTGGCTCATGGGCCAATCTGCTGATAATGACCTCCAAATGATGCATTTCTCTAATTTCGTGTCTTGGGCCAAACCAGTCGGGCATGAAATTGGTAGATAAATGCAGCTATTTGTGTTGTTTTTCTCTGGAGTATAACACCCCTGTATCCCTGGTGTCAGCATCTTGGATACCCGTTGCCATTTGACACTGTCGTTGTTGACACTTCGTGGTGGGTGGGGAGCAGGGTGCTGAATTATTTCCTTTCATCATGGAGCTTACACATGCGGGTTCAATTCGCAATGAAAAGAAAAGACGTTTAGAGGACTTAGATCTCTAAACTGGAAAAGATGCTTCAAACAATGATTCCTGGCCACGATTTTTGATGATTGAGGCTGCAGATTTCCTACCCGTTAAACTAAACCCGTTTGCAATCTCAAAGGCTAAATCTGGTATTTGCGGACACGTTAACAATGTCACCCGTCTCCGTAGTGGTTCACTTCTTGTGGAGTGTGCACGGAGACAGCAATCTGTCAATTTGCTATCGATCAAAACATTTGCAAAAATTGAGGTTGTTGTTGCTGTGCACAGGACACTTAACTCTTGTCGAGGCATTGTTCGGGACAGCTCGTTGCTTGTCCGACATGTCTGAAAAAGAAATCGCTATGGAGCTAAAACAACAGGTGGTAACCGCAGTTAAGCGTTTAACTATCAAGAAAGATGGCTCAATCATAAAAACAAACACATATTTAATGTTGTTTGCGCGTTCTTCTCTACCAGACTCTATTAAAGCAGGATATTTTAATATCGGAGTGGAGGTGTATGTCCCCTCTCCACTCCGATGTTATAAATGTCAAAAATTCGGACATGGTTCAAGCTCTTGTCGAAACTCTGTCGTCTGTCATCGTTGTGATGACAACCACGAGGGCACTGACGGTCAAAAAGATTATAAATGCTGCAATTGTGATGACACGCATGTTGCATCATCAAAGGCTTGCCCAGTGTGGCAAACGGAATCTGAAATCCTCAAGCTAAAGTGTCAAAACAATATTTCCTACCTTGAGGCCAAAAAACTATTCAAAACTGAGACAGAACCTCCATCAACCATAACCAATTCTGCTGCAGTTTCTCGATCTGTGGCAACATGAACTATTTCGTGTCAGACTGACTTGACATAGGTCAAGTCAGAGAAGCCCCTTGCTTTAAAATCAACCAAACCCCCTTCTCAAGCTATTCAGTCAACGTTTGCATCGAAGTCAACGTCTGCATAGCAGAGAGAGAACTATGTTACGGCAAAAGCAGGAACTTCTGTCAAACAATCAGCAGTAAATCAATTGACAAAAAAGAAAGGAATGAAAAAAAGAATAGAAACAATTGCCGTCCCTTCACCATCAGAGGTTCCTTTACAGAACTCATTTGGGCCTCTGGATATGGAGGTAACTCTGTCCGTGCAGGACAGGAGGGGGAACAGCTCCCCCTCACATTCACGAGAGAAATCGCTAATTGAGCCACCATGACTCAGTTAGCCAATTTAATTGAATGGAATTGCAGAGGGCTGAAGAATAACTTCAATGAGATACAATTGTTATTACAGGATTTTAAGCCTTCAGCATTATGTGTTCAGGAGATATATAAAAAAATACGGACTCATTCAATTTACGACAATACAGTGATTATCACTGCTTCTCTCCGCCAGGAGATAAAGCAACTGGTGGTGCTTCTGTTTTGGTACAGCAGGGCATCATACATAGCCCTGTCCTTCTTAATACCAATCTCCCATCTGTAGCTGTTCGTCTGACTATGCACAGTGCGTTGACGTTCTGCAGTTTATATGTCCCTCCATCTTCTGATATCCGACTGTCGGATCTGCAATATCTGTATGATCAGCTGCCGGAGCCATGTCTCATCATGGGCGATCTGAACGGACACAATCCACTTTGGGGGTAGTGTCAATACTAATACTAAAGGTAAATTTATTGAGGAATTCATTTCCGATAGTAATTTATGTATTTTGAATGATGATTCAGCCACTTATCTTCATCCAGCTACGGGAACTTATTCTTCCCTGGGTCTGTCTCTTGCTGACTCAAACTTGTATAATGAATTTGAATGGATGGTCCATGATGACCTATGTGGGAGTGACCACTTCCCTACCATTCTTAAAACAATCAGCCCTGGTGATGATCCTCCTTTATCAAGGAGAAATTTCGCCAGGGCTGATTGGTCATTATATGAGAATCTGTGTGTTGAACACTTGAAGCATGATCTTTTTAGGAACAGTAAAGATCCTATACAGTCTTTTTCAGATATACTAAATCACATTGCTGACAAAACAATTCCTAAGTCCTCTGCAATTCCACATATTCGTAAACCATGCTTTAATAATGAATGCAAACAGGCCAGAAAATGTAGGAAAGAGGCCGAAAAATATTTTCGCAAACACCCTACTGTCCATAATCTAGACAAGGTCAAACTTACTAATGCTAAGGCTAGACGTTCTTTTAAACCAAATAAGCGTCAGTCTTGGCGAAATTATGTTTCTAAAATAAATTCACGTACACCTATGTCAAAGGTGTGGAATCTGGTCCAAAGAATAAAGGGCAAAGGTTCCAAATCTACTGTTCATCATTTGAAAGACGGTGATAATTTATTGAATAATAAAACTGACATTGCAAACAGACTTGGTGAAACTCTTGCAAAGCATTCATCTTCATCTAATTATGTCCCTGAGTTTCAAAAGTATCAGAAACAACAGGAGAAAAAAAGAGCAAATTTTAACACAGACAATGGTGAACATTATAACGAACTATTTTCGTTACATGAGCTCCATACCGCCCTTGAGCAAGCTCATGATACAGCAACAGGAGCTGATAATATTCACTATCAGCTCTTCAAATATTTACCGGAATCATGTTTAGAAATCCTTTTAGAAATCTTTGATCAAATATGGACTTCAGGGAATTTCCCAACTTCGTTGCTTACTGCCATTGTAGTCCCTATTCCAAAATAGGGTCGGTATCATACAGATCCGTCTAATTACAGACCAATCTTTTAACGAGTTGTGTCTGTAAAACCATGGAACGAATGGTAAACAATAGATTAACATGGTATCTTGAAACCAATAACCTTATAACCAATATTCAATGTGGTTTCAGGAAAAATCGTAGTACCATTGATCATTTGGTACGACTAGAACCCTTTGTTAAAAATGCAATAGTAAATAAACAACATGCTGTATCGATATTCTTTGATCTCGAGAAAGCGTACGATACAACCTGGAAGCATGGCATTTTAAAGGATTTACATGATTTTGGTTTGAGGGGTCGTTTACCTCTTTTTATTTCACAGTTTTTAACAGACAGACAATTTTAAGTTCGAGTGGGTTCAACCCTGTTTGACCATTATAATCAGGATCAGGATGTCCCACAAGGCAGTATTTTGTTTGTCACAATGTTTAGCATTAAGATCAACAGTTTATCCAAGGTTTTAAACGATTCAATCGATGGATCACTCTTTGTGGATGATTTTAATGTTTCTTGTCGCGGAACAAATATGTATACTATGGAACTTCAATTGCAGTTATGTTTAAATAAAATAAATAAATGGTGCCTTGAAAGTGGCTTTAAACATTTTTCTAAATAAGAAACTAATTGCATACATTTCTGCCGTAAATATAAACCACAGTAAGACTCAGAACTGTTCTTGAATGGTACTCCCATCAAAGTTGTCAAGGAGGCCAAGTTCTTGGGTCTGATTTTCGACTCCAATTTAACTTTTCTTCTGCATATTAAATACCTAAAAAATAAAAACCTGAAGGCACTGGACTTGTTGAAAGTCGTTTCCAATTCTAAATGGAGAGGGGATCAAACTACCCTCCTTCACTTATATAGATTATTGGTGCGATCAAAAATTCATTATGGCTCCATCGTATATGGTGGGACCTGTAAAGGCAATCTCCAACTGCTTGATTCTGACCACCACCAATACCTAATGGTCTTCTCCTGTTGACAGTCTTTATGTTGAGGCAGATGAGCCTTCTCTTACCCAACGCCGTATAAAACTATCTTTGTAACATATTACCAAACTATATTCTAACGAGTCTAATCCTGTATTGAAAATGTCTTTAATCCTCTTTATGAGGATTTGTACAACAAGAAATCTTCTCTTGTTCCGCCTCTAGAGCTCAGAATTAAGCCATTCATTACTGCTGCCGGCATTGAGCTGGTTAATATATCTCCTTCCCGGCTTCTTTCTTCTCCACCTTGGCAATTGGTTAGGCCACAAGTCGACATTAACTACATTTTGAAAATCAGAAACTAATGAATTACAATATACACAAGAATATAATCAATTAAAAAGTAAATATAGTAATTACAAATCCTTATTTACAGATTGGTCCTAAGATGATGGCGCAGTTGGATCTGTCGTTGGATCCAGAACAATATCTTCTCGACTACCAAATAACAGCTCTATTTTCACAGCAGAAGCTAACGACATATTAGCAACTCTTAAATATATTAATAAACACCGTAAATATTAACAATACATAATCTTTTCCGATTCTCTTTCGAGTCTTCAGGCTATTAAAAATCTTTCTTGCAAACATCCACTTTTATAAGAAATTATTGAATTGTATAATGAGCTTGCTACTGGCCAATGCGATATCGTCCTCTGTTAGTTACCCAACCACGTTGGCATTTCAGGTAACACAATGGCCGATCTTGCTGCTAAGGCAGCACTCAACAAATCGGTGACACCACTTCTCATTCCATACACTGATTATAAAGCTACCATTCGATCTTATATCCGTGATCTGATGCAGAAGAAGTGGGACACCCAAGTAGGTATAAATAAAATACATGCAATAAAACCTTATATTGGTTATACCTACTTTGGTGTCCCACTTCTTCTGCATTTGAAGAGGTCATGATGCGACGATGTCGTATTGGCCACACCCGATATACTCATGAATATCCCTTGTGATGAAAGAAGTACTGTCAAGCATGTCTTGCTTTGACTGTGATGAATATTCCATCAAAAGGGATAACTTTTTTAAATCACGAACTATGAAGGATCTTTTGAATAAAATCAGTTCTCATTTAATTATTGCATTTTTAAAAGAATTAGATTTATTAAATGATTTGTAAATAGATAAATATTTTATGATTGGAAGTTTCAATTAGTAACTCAGATTGTTAATGGCTGTATCCTCGAGGGTATGTAAGTCACAAAACATTAAAAGTAAATTTCAACTTTCCATTTTTTTTAATCACGAAAGGGGATCATTTGGTTGCAACTCATTTCCTACTCCAGTCGTCATTGATCAATATACCTTTAGTATAACGACGAAAAAGATTACATAGAATGCAAGGCCTAATAGTTTAGCAAATAAGGATGCCTTCAGTTGCAAAGTCCCTTCTTCTATCACACATAAAATAGGTTCCTTGTATTATGTTCGGTTTAGACACTCAGGTAATGGTCACACAATGGGTTAAGCTAATGTGCCTTGACAATGCGTACCTCTGGCTGGTCAACATGACGCAACCATTATATAAGGCTAGCGTAACGTGAGACCTATGAACGTTCGCTCACATTTGCCAGTACCTGACAATCTCAAGAACATCTAGAGTGAGTTAATGAAGGATTTGCATACATTCTGTTTTGAAGGTGTAACTAATAATTATGAAACGAGGATAATTAGGATCGACAATTTTCGATTTGTTGCATATGCATTCTATTCTAATCGTGACGAGCATAATCGATGTAATTGATACATTAATCTTCAACACTCAAACATGTAGTGTTTCTGCTTATTGTCCGGTATGGCCCGGTTTATGTTGTATTGTCTGGCTAATAAAATAGCAGCGGAAAAGTATCTGCGCATGGGCAGACCGATTGTTCATTCAAGTAAAGTGTGATAGCTTTGAATGCGTGCTGTTGTCTGTTCAACATTATGAACCTTAAACGGGAACACACTTAGCGGTAACACCACAATACCCAGACTCTTAGAGTCAGGCAACTAATCGCCAGCCCACAATGTCAGCAATCTGACCCACTGAGCTACTCATTACATGAATGAGTGTTTGATGCCTGTCAGTGAAAGACACTGTCCAGTTTGATGCCAGTCAGTGAAAGACACTGTCCAGTTTGATGCCAGTCAGTGAAAGACACTGTCCAGTTTGATGCCAGTCAGTGAAATACACTGTCCAGTTTGATGCCAGTCAGTGAAAGACACTGTCCAGTTTGATGCCAGTCAGTGAAAGACACTGTCCAGTTTGATGCCAGTCAGTGAAATACACTGTCCAGTTTGATGCCAGTCAGTGAAATACACTGTCCAGTTTGATGCCAGTCAGTGAAAGACACTGTCCAGTTTAATTGCACGCTGTCTACCGGGTCACACATCCAGGACTAGCGTTGCCTACGTAATACATTCTTTCACCTCCAAATACCACCCGGCTCAAGAAGAATATAATCGAGCCCATCAGTAACACCAACAATAACAGCACAGACTCGCTTTTTGATACCAAATTAAATCCCAAGCATGTCTGCAAGTCTAGATTTATTCAGTGTGAAAATTAAGAAAAACGGTTGGCTCTACCCACATGTATAGTGCAATAAAGTACACTTTTACCCTGAACTATTATAGTAAAACTACGTACACCATATGGGGAAATATGAACGTCGCATTTCTACTACCAACGTAAGTTTAGATCAGTGCTTGCATGGATGCATTGTGGGACTGTAAACATTGAGAACGTTGTCGTGTCGCTGTTTAATTGTGAGTCGAACTGAGACATTATATCCGTCGAAAAACATAAACGTAATGTTTCCACCAGTGATGTTAGCCGAGTGAAGCATATGCAAACCGCGAAACGGGCTACGGAGTAGTTTGCTGTAGGAGGCTGTACGACTTTTATACTTTAACAGATAATTTACGAACATACCTTTTCATCTCAGAGACTACATTGTCCTTTGATCCACACATTAAAACCACATGAGAAACACAAAATAATTCATTTATCATGTTTATGTATGCGAGTTTATGTAATTCGTAAACATCAGAGACATATAATTTGGGTAATGTCTGTGTCGCTTGTGTTGCTGCTTATCAGGCTGAACGTACTTAATAGGATCGCCACAATACCTGGTGAAAACTGCAGTCCTATTTATCTCTTATGTTCAGCAATTAACAATGTCGAGGTCACCTAGCCCCACCAGTGGGGCAGGCAACAGACTTAGTCCTTGGCCAAAGCAAGGATATTGCCTATCTTATAAAATCTCTATGTAGCAGGAAAACTGTCAGCCACAAATCAGTAAGACACCTACCACACTCCAGAAATTCTTGTCGCTTCGGAACTAGTCACTGAATGTCCAGGTTACTAACAACAAACAAGGTTTACTCCACTGCTTGACTCACACACTGTAACCAAACTATACTGTGAAAGGGTAAACGTATAATGACGGATGACCAAATCTTTTCATATCTGATTCACGCAAATTAGTCGGACTTACATGTATGCTTGTATAAATTAATGTAATTATTATTATACTAACATTTGTATAGCGCCGATATCCAGTTCAACTGCTCAAAGGCGCTCTGTTTTCCTCGATCATTCGATGTCCATCACAACGGCACTTCGTATTTTCAATCTCAACTCCCTTGGGATCATACAACTCTTGCTGAATACTAGGCGCATCAAGTTAATGTGGCTTTCCCATCCTAACGAGGTATCCATTTACAGCTGGGTGGACAAGGACACATAGTCATAGTACCTTGTCCAAGTTTACTGCACGTTGCTGTACCCACAACTAGGTGTTTGCACGTATTCATGTGGCCACCATCTGGTCATCTACCAACGGATTCATGGGTTCTTTTAAGTGCACAGGGTTGTGAAATGGAAATTTGGGGTTGTGAAAACAGTTGGGGTTGTGACAAGAGTCTGCACACAACGTTGACTCCAAGGTTTTTACACCCGGTCACAAATGGGCTCGATCCCGTCACCTCCAAGCTCGCTTTTTTACTAACCTGGAGCCTTAGACAGCTCGCCCACCAAAATGATGTAATGACCATATGTAATATTCCCTACCACCCGGTTCTGTTATCCCGTCCAAAGCAACCCCGTATTCCCCAATCACCGTGGTTGGTCATCCCTAACCAGTTATTCTATGACCACTTCTCTAAGGATGTATCAAATGTATTAAATTTGCCCGAGCCTTGTCCCAGGTTTGCCTGACATCCCAAACAAAGCTTTCTGCAATATATCCCCGGGTCCTGTCATCTCTACATCTGGATTCTGTTAATTCTACCCCAGAGCCCTATTATCCCTTTCCCTTCCTCATCTTATCGTACGTTGGGTCCCAGACCTAAGTGTGGTTATACCCCTACGGTGTGGTCCTATTACCAATGTCCCCAGATCATCTTATCCTTACCCCATGCTCCTAACATTCCTAACCTGCTGTCCAGTTATTCCTACCCAACTTTCATAACACCCCTATCCTGCGGCTCTGTCCTCCCTACTCCTGGGTCCTGTCCCTGTCCTATCCCTTGGTTATTGCAGCCATATTTCGGGGCCCTGGTCATCCCACATGCCAGATCACATGAGGTAAACATGCACTTGAACTACCATTTTGTTGAAGCAAAGGTTATGAAACCATATAAAGTAAATACACAGTTTGTTTTGTTTGTGTCACTGATACTGGTTCGCTTACCCAAGGGATGCTGCGAATGTAGCTCTCCTTCCTCATCCGAAGCCCACTGAAGCTGAATCTCTCCTCGATATTTGTTCCAAAGTTGAACACTTCAAAGCGGTACATTGGGCGGGGTTAATACATATTTAGTGATCAAACGTCTACGTTGTAGGTATTTCACTTCCTTGTTAAGGGTATTGGGATATCATCGCGATTGGGCGATAAAAGGATGGCATACAAATGATGCAAATGATAAAGCTTGAAATGGTCCAGTACACAATCATTGCAGGGACTCAAGTTGATATGACTAGACTTGCCTACAACAGCTAACAACTGAGGGATGATGTAAATCCAGCTGGGGTCCATGCAGGAGGCAGAATGATGGTCCCTAGTATGGTGATCTACCTTCAGTTGTTGGCAATATATAGTCTGTTTTTTATATTGTCTTGTCATGTGAAGTTAAAATGGTTTAAATGTAATTACTAGTCTTAAAATTTATATCTGTGATAATCTAGTTGTTTTCCTGTCCTTAGTTGACTTGTTTGTATGATTTACCTTTAATTTTATATTTCGATAACTTGATTTAGTCACGATATGGCTGAAATACTGCCGATGTGCCTTAAATCCTTAACTCACTCACTCACTCACTCACTCACTCACTCAAGTTGATGATAAACAGACGTGTAATCGCCAGAGACTAGTACCTGGTCATTGAATCGCACATCTCTGTGTCTCCCCACAGGTTCCTGTCAACCAGGATGGTTTGGAGACTCCTGTAGCTACTCCTGTCACTGCGGGACATCATGTGACGAGACTACAGGTGCCTGTTCTGGTTCTTGTGATCCGGGATGGAGAAAGGAAGTCGGTCTTTGCCAGAAACGTGAGTGACACATACAGTGGCTTTGATTTTGATGTGTTTAATATTCTGCTTTGGTCGGTGTGAAAACAGCATCTTGGTACAAATCATTATAAATTGAATGATGATCCCTTAACTCACACCATATATGACATTTGTAATACAACATAAAGGTTGTAGGGTTGTGATTGACATTAGACTATTAACTAGAATCCGAATATCACCATGCATTTATACCCATGTTAACCTTTTCACATACATGTATTGGGAATGTATGGAATTTTGTGAGGACATGATTATTGTCCTACATTGCACAGACGACGAGAGCAACATCTTGAGCGTATTGAGGCTATAGATGGGGGCAGTGACGTAACATTATTGTTGTACTTCACAGAAAATATTGCCCTAAACAAGACAGCATCAGCAACATCTGAAGTGTACAAAGACGTAATGCTTTGTTTTTTATAGAAAACATTGCACTGAGCAAGACAGTATCAACAACATCTGGAGTGTATGGATACTGGTACCCGTCAAAGGCTGTGGACGGAGACAGTGACATACGTGGTGAGGGTAGAACCTGTTTCCACGCTTTTAGATCTCCATCAGACTGGACAGTAGAGCTGTGTATCGTGGCCTAAGTGGCGAGACGATATATCCCGATACTAGTTTAATGAGGCGAGACGATATATCATGAAAGTATTGGCAAGGAACCTGCGAGACGATTATCATCACGATACAGTGATGGCGATACGATACTTATCCCGATACTTTACAATCCTAAAAACAGGACATATATGATAGATAAAATGACTGAATCTTCATTTGTTATTCAGCACAACATGTGTTACATTCACACACACTTAAAAAGGCTGTTCATGTAATAAAGTTTCAGCATTTAATGCTTAAGAAAGTACAATCAAACATATTCAGTACACCTTGCTCTAGGTTTCCCTTGGAAAGTTGTGTTTCTGCACCAATGCTTGCACAGGCAATTTATACAGTAATTTATACCAGAATCACTGCACAAAACTCATAAGTATGCTTTCTAAATTTTATCTTCTCTTTCTTAACAAAGCTAAGACATCGTTCATAGTTGTTAATAAATGGTGTTTGTCAAACAACTAAAACATGTTTCAATTACTTAAAGACAAGTCTTTACAGTTCACAGAGATTGTTCACATGCTTTCACTGATACACTTACTCCTTTGTTCATGTAACAACGATGGCAGACACAAACAAATGCCTTTTAGGTTCAGTTTGTTTTTAAAATTCAGAAAAATTCAAAGAGACTCCCATCCTACTACTTATGCAATACTCCTACAACTTTAAGTAATATTTAAGTAGTATCGGGATATATCGTCTCTTGTGGCGATACATCGATGTATCATGGAACCCTCGCGATATAAATATCCTGATATATTGCCTAAACATGTTTTGTATCGATGCACTCGTATCGCGTAGTTGACGATGCAAACATCGATACTATCGATGAATCGTTACACCACTACCCGACAGTGGATCTGGGCCGGGACTTCCAGCTGTATGACATCAGGATCTACAGTAGAAATGGATGTAGGTATCCAGGCTTCGTGATCTAAGAGAAAACGATGCTATTTAGATTGTTATGTATCACCTTAGACTCACCTTAGACACATTACTGAAGTCTAGTTTGTCACTATAGTACATCAAACACATGAAAAAGTAACAATTTAGCAATCACGTAATTCTTCAACAAGTGTTCTGCTGACAACATATTTATCAACCTATTTCAACACTCCACATCAGTGAATCGGCTTAGAAGTAAATCCACCTCAGGTTTCTAAACAACAAATATGTCATGGACAAAGGGAGACGGAAACCCAGATATGTGCAATAGACTGGTATTGCTCTATCTGAGGAGACAATTTTACTATACGCCGATGATCAAACTATAGCAATAACAGTAACGCCCCATGACCTGATATATCTCAACGTGTGATACCTGTACTTATTTCTAGCAAGCCTATTATTTCTATTCTGTTTTATAAGCTATTTACACATTGAAAGTAAACAGGGCCATTCCGCTGATGTAATGGGTGAGGTGAGGTGCGTGTGTATGTGTGGCTGCTTGTACTAGCCCATACTTACGCTGGTTTATAGTGCAGGCTCACTGATATACCATGCCGAAGTTAACAATGAATACCCCGCTCAGACATATCATACTGACTCCGACATGACCAGTTCTTGTTGTATCCATTAATGCTGAGCGCCAGGTATATTGTACCATATTTTGGCGTCTCTTGGTAAGACGCGGCCTTGGATCGAACCCGCGACCTTCCGCCCTCTGGGCAGACGCCCAAAACACTACACCACGGAGGCGGTCTGCTGTAAGGGAAGTTCAATAACAGCAGTAGTGGGTCTTATTGTTAGAAGAACGTATAGTATGACCAGAAATTATTGAGAATTTTAGGAATATGTTTAGTTGGATTTCTAGTATAAACAACCTTGACCAGCTATCAAGTGCTTGGTTTCATTCAAGAGAGATAACTCCGTTAATCCTTTTTCATTAGTTTGTGAAGAGTTATCCCCTTTGTTTACTTGCTAGCAGACGACATTTTTAGTGATCCTCAGTATGGATGATTTAGAGAAGAGGAAGTTGATTTTAGAGTATTATAACAAGGACATCAGATCAGCTTAAGTGTCAAGTAGAACAGGCATCCCTTTGTCCAATGTTTATCCTGTTTTGAAAAAATATTGCAAATGGATATGGTATTGAGCACCAGGGAGGCCCAGAAAATGGACTGTCGGTAACAGGAGGCGGCTTCGTATTCTTGTTTCTAAAAACAAACGAAGGAGTTTAGAAAACTTAAGGCTGGATATGATTGATAGAGGAACTGTGGCTGTCTGTAAGGAGACAATTAGAACTGAGCTGTATGCAATGGGTTGGCAGAAAAGTCGAGGAATTCCATCACCGATCATAAAACCTGAACAAAAGGAGCGAAGGTTGAACTGGTGCTTACAGCATAGAAATTTTAACTGGACAATGTGATTTTCTCAGATGAAAGTTCTGTGTGGCTGTTTCCTAATACACTGACATTCTGGACCAAACAAACTGAAAAACCTTTGTATCAGCGCCCAAAGTACAGTCCGAAATTGAATGTGTGGGGTGGCATATCTGTGTTAGGGGCAACGCCCCTCTGTGTATTTGAAGGGAATATGAACAGTGAGCGATACACAGATATTCTCGAGGGACATTTACTTCCATCTGCTCACGTGTTCTATGGACAGTTTTGGATTTTCCAGCAGGACAACGACCCAAAACATCGTTCAAAGCATTCACAGGCCTGGTTTCGGACCCAAACTATTACATTATTAGATTGGCAAAGCTATAGCGCTGACTTAAATCCATTAGAAAATGTTTTTGGACTTATGAAGGAAAGTGTCAATAAGAAAAATCTGACAAATATTGCTGAAATGAAAGGAGAGGTGGTCCGATATTGGGACAGCATGGACCACGACTTTCTAACTTCTTTGATCAGTAGTATGCCCCGCCGCATTGAAGCCTGCATTGCTGCCCATGGTGACTTGACAAAGTACTAACTGTTCACCTGTCTTTGAATCTGGAGTTATGTTCTGCTAATATTCACATTTAATACGTGAGTAATGAGTGAAAAACTTAAGAATTTTTAACTTCTCAATAATTTCTGGTTGACTGTATGAACAACTAGAATATGTCGGGACTACATGTCGGGATCAGTGAAGAATCAAATATTGAGAGTGATCATGTGCACATGTACATTCAGATGATTTTTGAACTTCGTGCCGTTACGATTTGCAAACAAACGAGTTTGGGTGTAATCATTCTAAACAGCCTCTGCTCGAATGCACATATTGTTGGATTGGGTGTGTCTCCTCTCATGCATTAGTCCATTGCATGAACATAATTTTGTGATCTGATATATAGGTTAACATAAGCTATATTAACACAGTGTAATAGTGTAACGCAGTCTGAAACAGTATATGTTTTACTCAAGTCTACTGGAGAAATGCCAACTCCAACATCTATCTGAACAACGACACCTCCAGCATCTGTTCCACCATCCCGAGTTCAACCCCCAACCCAACTGACTTGACGTTTAACGGTATCGGCAGATACGTCACCATCAGGAACCCGTGGATAGGGCCTGGAGACAATTATGCACTCAACATCTGTGAGGTGGAGATCTATGGTAAATCATTAATTTTATTTATTTTATTTATTAGTAATTTGGTAATTGTGAATCGGGTACTGGTGATGCATGTGTGTTTTATTGCCCTTCAACAGCAAAGTCGTTGTAAATTCCGTTCCAGGATACATTCCTTATTTTGGGAGTGTGGCAGCGTTGAAAGGTTTTTTGCATTCATATAGCTGGGTATTTGAAATGATTGTTTCTATTTGTTCCATTCAAAAATACATGCGATATGCATGCTTCAAAACTTATATTGTTACTTTCTCGCAGAAGATCCCGCTCTATTAATACAATTAGCTGGTACTACCCCGTGTTTAATAACTGGACGCTTTAAACAGCTGAAACTAGATTCAAAACAAATATTGAAAACTCTCCACATCTCCGGGTTTATTCAGTATGATTTAGTTAAGAGATAATAATTTAGTTAAGAGATGAACCTATGCACACTCGATATGAGTGAGTGAGTTGAGAGTTAGAGTAACATCGTCAATATTTCATCCATACCGTGACTTAAGCAAGATATACATCAATAATAATAAATTTATTCCTTAAAACTTGTTGACAAAGGACAGTAAAAGAACTAGGTTAACATAGCTAGAGATATAAAACTAACATGTTAGTCCAAGGGACAGGATGAAACGATGGCTATGCTAGTGCACTGAACATTTGTGAGGTGGAGATCTATTGTAAACATTCATTCATTGTATTTACAAGTATTTGTCTATTCGTGTGTTTCACGGCTCTTCCCGAGTCTTTGTAAGGTTTCCGCCAGAACTTTGTCACAGTATTTGAGAAGCATTATCAAATACATTGTGAAAGTGTGACAGTGTTGACTCAGTGTACTCATTTCTGTAAAATAGACGCGACAAAACCCTTTCCACATCCATAAGAACTCTCTGCTGAAAGAAGAGTCTATTTTACATTTGTTACTATAACATGAGTATACAGTATACTTGTTTCAGCAGTATTACAGTTGAATGATGTTGTTTGTAAATAAATCGAGTCTGGGCCATATAGTCCAGTGATTTGGCACCATGCACTACGATGACAGAGCATGTGTTTATTAATCGCTATGACATAGTTATGATACCAGGTGTTTGCAGAAGGTGAGCGTATCCTGCCCCACTGGTGGCACCGTCATAAACATCCAGACAGTTGTTCAGCTGAAATAATTCGGGGAAAATGTGGTATACGTCAAAATAGGGAACTGCATCCGACATCATTACCAAGCAGAGAAACATTACTCCGTTCTCGCCATAATGTTTTATCTATTTGGTTGCCACGTTAACAGCTCCTAATTTGTTATGGAAATCACACTTTGGTCATGGTGCTGAGATGGAAACAGTAGGCAAATGCACTTGACCATTTAGTGTGGCCCATTTAGTAACATATTTAGACTCTATTTGTAAGGCTAAACATGGTGTCTCGAGCATCAGCGTCTTAGTCATTTAACTGTGAACAAAAACGATATTGTTTTCAGACTCCCCTCCGTTCTGTAGCTATGAACCAATGTCTATACATAACATAAAATACTCGACAAATGGTCGAATTCGATGTGTACATGTACTGCGTTGCATACTGTCCAGTCCTATCAACTATCAATCCATAGAACTACAGAGCAATCACTGATCAAATCATGTAAATTGCATAATGTCGGCAATTCATCGATTCCATATTTCCACAATTTCCATTCCATTTATGCCTACAAGTTACCCTTGATATATGGGCTTGTCTTGTATGTACTTATCTTGTGTTAATAATGCACCAGCTTGCAGCCCAGGAATCTACGGAGTGAAGTGTAATACGTTCTGTCACTGCCTGGATTCAACCTGTGATCGCTTGACTGGATTCTGTCATTGAAACTGTAGAGAAACTGTAGACCAGGGTGGCAGGGACAGAGATGTGATACTGGTGAGAAAATGCTACTGCCAGTATTGTGTGTCCCAGTCATTGGTATTTGTGGCTGTAGATGCCTTTACATGGCTTGTTGACTGTCATCTTAAGTTCGTCATTGTTAATGCAAATGTATAACAAGAGGCGATCGTTCTGGAGGTCTTACTGCCGGCTCCATGCTAGTGGTGCATCAACTCGGACCTACTGACTCGTTTCATTCGCTTTGATAAACCAACTTGGTGAAACAAAAGCCTACTTATTTTAATGAATGCTAAATCTCCTGCTTGTCTATATTTTACAGCTTGCTTTCAACATTATTTACGAATGAATATTTTACTTCTTGCCCATATTTTACAGCTTGCAACAGCACCACGTATGGTACTAACTGCAAGAAAACGTGTGCTGAACGGAGGTGTTCATCTCCAAATTCGTCATGCGACCGTCGCACTGGAGCATGTGACACAGGATGTCTTCCTGGTTGGATGGACTTTGACTGCACACAAGGTAACGTGCAACTGGACAAATTAAATACACAGTTGCATGGCAGGCAGAGAAAGAAGGCAGCTCAAATGCATCAGCTATACCTTGCAAGTTATTCAAAAAAGAAGCCTGCCACACATGGTTAACAGAAAAAACATCAGTGTATGTAGATATAACTATCAAGCACATTGTAAGCTCATGATGTCTTTATTACAGGATGTTCCAGGAGCAAGTACGGCGAAACTGTACTAGTCTTTGTACCGAGAGACACTGTGCAGGAAATTCATCATGTGACCATGTGACTGGGTCATGTGATTCAGGATGTAAAGCTGGATGGATGGGTGTTGACTGTAAAGAGGGTAAGTACTGGAAAAGACCTATGAAAGCCTGGTAAGTGAGTGTGAAAAGAAATTTCCACTTTCTTATGAACACTTTACCTGATGCATTGAAAGCCCTATTAAATCACTGCTAAGAATTAAATCACATGATTGATGAACATTTAACAAAAGGCCGTGGTTGTTGAGGTCTTACTGTTGGTAAGTTTTCAGGTGCATCAACAATATCTACTGACCCGTTCCATACACTTTGTTGAACCGATTACCAAGAGTGCTTCACAAGTCAAAAGCCTTTCAACCTTATTTACGAATGAATGTTTTACTTCTTGTCCATATTTTACAGCTTGCAACAGCACTGCGTATGGCTATAACTGCAAGAAAACGTGTCCTGGGCGGAAGTGTTAACTTCCAAGTTCGTCATGTGACCGGCACACTGGAGCATGTGACACAGAATGTCTTCCTGATTGGATAGGGGTTGACTGCACACAAGGCAAGGAATGTTGACAGTTTATCGGTATGGAACGGCCCAAGAATCATTTGCAACTTGAAACAAAATATATCAGTTATTGTTGAAGGAACTTACCATGAAGAGCGTCAATGCACATGCAGCCGTGAATGCGCTCTAACCTCTACCGTTCTTTCTCACAGAATGTGCCAATGGAAAGTACGGCGAAAATTGTACTAGTCTTTGCTCTGAAAGACACTGTGCCGGAAATTCATCATGTGATCATGTGATTCTGGATGTAAAGCTGGCTGGCTGGGTGTTGATTGTAAAGAAGGTCAGTCATTAAAATGAATCGTAATTATTAGTAAGTTAATAAGAATTAAAGTTTGAGCCAAAGACTTTCTTCAGAATATGTACGGTACACCTTATGGTAAATTACAATATGGAAACCGTGCTGTCGTATTTCAGCTTAGCGATTCCAATCATTATTGACCTGACTGTCGTGGTGTATGTTCCTCCAGACAATGTGCAGGGAACTCTTCCTGTCACTCAACAGGGACTTGTGACAGTGGATGTGAGACAGGATGGACACAGGGTGACTGTACAGGTTATGTCATTATGTCATATGTTACTGATGCTCAAACTAGTTTTAATTAATAAACGATATGGCTGAATATTGCCGATGTGACGTAAAACTTTAATTCACTCACTCACTCACATGTGACTAGTTAGGTCATCTAACGGTTTTAAATAAAATGTGCAGTATACATTTCAAGCTGAAATACCTTTTCATCTGTCACCAATAGTAGTGGAATACATATCCCTTCGGCGACAGGTTTGATTGACAAATGTCTTCAAGAACAAATCAGAATGTGTTCGCTCATGAGGTCCAGAACAGGACTACTTGTATTGTTACATTTTTAAAAGTAAATTTAAATATTAAGGCTAAAAGGCTTGGTTAATGGATGAAAGTTTTGAATAACAATGCTCATCATTATGGATGCTTTATAATACAACAAGCAAATAAGGAAGGAGAACACGAACACCTTTCGAGGTGGATTAAGTCAGAGTGTGTGTCACGATCAGTCTGACATCATCCAAAGTGTGGTAGGCTTACAAGAATCTTTCCCTTTTACTTTTGAAATAACGCGACGAATTATCATTCCATCACTAAAGTAATTGTTGGTGAAATATAATTAACGTGAAACATAAAACATGACCAGATATGTCTAGGGTGTATGTCATGTCAGGTTATGAACAACGTTTGGTCATAGTCCATAATTATGTTGCTCAAAGACTCTCCAACAATACTCTAAACAGTAGATCACTGCACAAAGGGAAATGATAAACCCATTTTCATACGTAACTCTGGGTTTATCATTTCCCTTGTGTCGACTTTTCGACTGAGCATGTATTTATGAATAACTATGTAATAGTGATCACACACCGCGTTCGAGAAATGGTGAGGTGTTATGGCACAAACACATGCAAACCCAAGTTCAGTGTTCACATGAAGCAAAACAATAGTGCCATGAACATACTGTAATTCATGAAACTTATCCTATCTAATAACGTAATGCGTACATTATATCACCATGTCATGGATTTATATTTGAATGCCAAGGGTGATTTTCTCATTTGGAGGGTATTCTTTTGTATTTGCTGGAGTATATTGTAATAGTTATAATAATTCTCAAAGGGTGGAAATTTAAGCGAAACTACATTTCTATGTTTACATTTTACAGTGCCTGTCAACTGTCCTCCTGGAAGGTATGGACCAGGATGTACAGAGTTCTGCAGTTCCGCAACTGTTAAACGCCATCATCTCTGTGTGACGTCACTGGATCGTGCCCAGATGGATGCCGGGAAGGATGGCAGAATGATGACTGCATTATGCGTGAGACTAAGATTTAGAATTATTTTCATAGTGCACCTATTTCTACTGTTATGCAAGATATATATCGTATATGTAATGCCGAATGCTAATGAACTGTGGCCGATATACATATCGAGTTGAAATAGAGTTGGCAGTGATGACTGCATTATGCGTGAGACTAAGATTTAGAATTATTTTCATAGTGCACCTATTTCTACTGTTATGTAAGATATATATCGTATATGTAATGCCGAATGCTAATGAACTGTGGCCGATATACATATCGAGTTGAAATAGAGTTGGCAGTGATGACTGCATTATGCGTGAGACTAAGATTTAGAATTATTTTCATAGTGCACCTATTTCTACTGTTATGCAAGATATATATCGTATATGTAATGCCGAATGCTAATGAACTGTGGCCGATATACATATCGAGTTGAAATAGAGTTGGCAGAGATGACACGTGCTGCTATTTTGTCATGTGCAAATGCGTAAAGGTATGTAATGCGAAATGCCAATTGTATGTTATATACTGAGTGAATTGTCAGTGACATTACAATTCAGTAACATTGTTATTGTGACTCTGTATGTATCATCTTGATTGCATGTAGATCGAAAACCTTGTTGCAAGACATTTCAACCTCACGAAACAAAGATGTAATTGTTCGGTGACCAGTCTCTCTCTTTCTTTGCGTGAAGCATGTCAGAGCAGGAAGTACGGTTCTATCTGCAGCAAGTCTTGTGATTCCCGTCATTGCCAAACTGCACCAGTCTCCTGCGACCACGAGACAGGAGCCTGCGCTGCCGGTTGTCAGGAAAGATGGTTTGGAGCAGACTGTACTCAGAGTAATGTTTCCAGAAATTCATATTTAAAAAATATTCTAAGAATTAGAAACGCATAGATGATGTTGATATGCGTCTATACAGCACTAGCTCTGAAATGGTTTGAAAGATATTTCAAGCTGAGGATTTCAAGCTGAGTCGGCTGAGGAAGGAGTAATGCCAGGTGAGAGTGCGGTCTTGTACGCAGTGCCCATGGTATCTCAGGTCTGCCAGTATGTGTAGAGTATTGATGTTTTATTATTTCAATCAGAAACACTGTTTAGATGTGGGACTTACTTACTGATGAAAGAGCTAATTATCACTTGCCTCTATCAAAGCTGACAAAGGTGGAAATAGCGTACAACAGCCTGTAAGCATTTCCATCATATGATCGATAATCTCCTTTAGACCATAAATTTTGCATCGGGCAACACTCATGATAATTGTATACATTGTATTTTTACCGTATTTTCAAATGTGTTCTCTCTCATCAGGGTTTCATATGCTGTATATTACTGTATATTAGTGGGAATTCAGTGGAAGAGCCAGAATGATTTGATAAGATATGTCATTACTGAAGCATATTTAAATGTACTTCTTGATAGCATAACTTCATCACTTAATACCGGAACTGTTAACTTTCAGGATGCAAGCCTGGAACTTATGGACCTGATTGTACTCGTTGTGGATATTTTGACGTCACGTGCAATGTTGGAGAAGGACGCTGCCCCGGAGAATGTCTGGACGGCTTCACGGTTGACCGATCAGATGAGGATGTTAGAGGTTCGAATCTCATTTACGTCTTTATAAAAAGTTGCTTGAGATCGGCGTTAACGTTGATATACATTATGCATGGGCGTATTATAGTCAGTGATATTAAATAATGTCAAACGCACAACTAATTTCTTTGTGTATCTGGTTCAGTGTCTCCTGTTACAAGCAGCGTCATTGGAGGAGCGGTAATACTTATAATGCTGTTGCTGAGTGGTGGGCTGATGATGTGTCTGCTGACATCTGGAAGGTAACTTTTGAAAAAGTTTTGTATGAAGCAGTAACAATTATATAAAACAGTTTTAAAATAATGTGTGCACGGATTTTGCTGTTGCTGTTACGTTACAGAAAGTTTTCAGTTTCTACGAGTATACCACAGTTCACGATAGATTTTCAGGCTCTAGAACTGTCACCTGTCCTATTTCTATCAAACATCTCTGTTTCAGACTGCAATGGATATCCTCACCTAGCACAGGTGTCAGAAATACAGACACAGGTGGGAATGGAGAGATTCCTGCTCATGCGAACACGTCTGGAACAAATGAGCAAGACTACACCGAACTGAGTGAAGTCACCAGGGAGAGAGAGGAGAAGTCACAGTATGATGTCATTCAGAACAAAGTGTATGAAAACAACCAAATCTGAGTTGAGAGCAGCGGATCCTTTTCGTATGTGCTATGACATACCACATTTAATGTTCACATAACTGAATATGTTCTGTCCAGAGTACAACTCTAGAATATTATACAAGTTTATATCATGAAAGATTTTGATCCTGCCTGAAGTATAATATATAAAGCTTTTTAGTTTTCACTTTCGTATTTGGTAGTTTGTACATATAATAAGTGTTAATGAGTTGTCATGACATCATATTGTTATATTTGGTGCTATTTTTATGCTTTATTTCACTACTGAATAAGACAAATATTTATGAATTACTCATTACTCATTACACTTTCATATTTTATGCACTGAAGCTGATTAGCTTTACTGTATTTATGTTACTGAAAATTCAGATAATGTACAATTTTGTTTTGTGGTGTTAGTATTGTAAATTTTACCGCTGAAAAAAGGACATGCAATGGTATAGTAGACAATATTGGCTACGAATACTTTGGATGGGATGTTACCCGTTGTACATTTATGTTATCTCAGATCAGGTCATGTCATGTACCCTTGCTGGTGACTGAAATCTTGACCACCGATCTCAGCAAATGTGATACAATTCGATCCCGTTTGTTACCTCTGAAGATTAGCGTGAAATGCTGCGGACGAAATCGTCCCAAGGAATAACTTGTGTTAGCAGGGTAAAATACAAAAAAAACAAATCGACTTTGCCCATGTTTTTATTTTCATGTATTTCACCACCTAAGTAATATTTCACCTCTTCGTGTTATTGCATTTTAAAAATTTATCTGTATGTGATTAATTTGTATAACCCATGTGGTGTCAGACGTAAATGGTAACAGAATAAAATTTACCATCAAAGCATTCTTAATTTATTCAATTGTTGTACACCGGCACGGTTAATGCTAAAATGTTCACAGGAAAATAACTGAACAAGAATTACGCTGTAAAATGTCATCATGTCATTTTTATTAAAGCATTCATAGGGACGGTAATTTCTATTGTGTACATAATAAATAATACATATTCATAAAACATAATATTTACATAAAACGTTTATAGTGCTAAAATAAGCAACTTTAAATAATACGTAATCTAACATTATTTATAAAAATAAAAGTTATATCACTACAAACGACCATTTCCTTATGAATTAAGTTAAATAATACAACTTATATACTGAAAGTACAATATACAGGCAAGACAGATATACCAGAACCAAGAATCAGGAGCTCAACAACTTCACAGAATAGGAGGCTTTGACCAGGTACTCCATCAATGTCAGATCGTTATTTGCAAGTCTGAACTCCAAGGCGTCTACTCGTCTCTCCAAAGCATCTGTGCCTCGTTCTGTCCTTGTTTTCCCACAACCTTCTTCACAACGGCCATGTCAACCCTCCAGGTTTTTGTCTGTGCGAGGACCGTCAGTTTCGTTTGGTATAGTCGAAAAGATTCACCTTGATTTCGTTGTGTACTGGTCCGTGGTTGTGGTCTCCACGTATTATCTCCGCGAGAACCATTCTCCCTTTTAATATTCTTGTTCACAATGAACGTATTACCATTTACACATATGTATCTTCCACCACGAGAAGTAGGAAGAAACTTCGTGTGCAGCTGTGAGGTTGTGGACATATTGATGAAAATTGTCAGTTCCAATATTCTTATAGCATGCAAGTTTATGTACGAAACTGAATAACACACTACTAATGAACTGAGTGATCTAAACTCATTCACAAAACCCGCTGGTCCACATATCAACCCGCTGATATACATGTCATATTTCGTTGCCTGCGTGGACACATTTTGCAGAAAACCAGTGTCTTTAATACCTTAAAATAACACCGTTTTCACAACATCAAACATCAAAGGCTTTTTCCCTCGACCCTAAGGTCGAATTAACGGGAATACCCCTATGACAAAATAGTAATGGCTTTGACTCCAAATTCTGTAATATACATAGGGCGACGTTTGGGCGAACAGTATATCTTCATAACGGTAAAGGGATCTGAATCGAAACGTTTGTGAGTGAGTGAACATGGTTTTACGCCACTTTTAGTAGTATTCCAGCAACATGACGGCGGGGATTCACACATTGTACCCATTTGTGGAATCGAACCCGGGCCTTCGTTGTGACGGGCGAACTCATAAACCACCTTTTCAACCAGAGATGAAGTAATGCGCGAGGGAGTGATTGAGTGCGTGCGTGCGTGCGTAATTACTTACTTTTGTATTGTATAATCTTTGATTTCATAGGATGTAATGGGAAACTTTGTTTATACATTTAATTAGTCGGTATGTCCATTTGTATGGTTACTTTAATGAAGCGGAGATTATTTAATTTGGTAGGGAGTAGTATAGCTATCTTACAAGAGTAAAACGGAACTATACAACTTTCTTGTAAATATACACAGGCAGCGCAGATAATACGCAGTACCACGATCAATATTTCGTAAATTCTAACAGAGATGTGTAAATGAAGAACGGATCACCAAGTGACGACACCAGGTATTCACAGTGAGTGAGCATGTCCCTGTCCAACAAGGTTCATTGTAAGTCATACCATTTTCACGTTCTATTCAAGACCTGAATACAAATAGCCCAGGTTTCTGTGTAATATCAAGGCAACTGCAGTCTGAGTGGCACTGTTGTGTGAAGAGTACGTGTAGGAGTACCAGGTCTATTCACTATCTAAAATACCATAAGTAGACCATGTGTAAAGACTGACTCAGTGCCCCAAACTGCAAACAATATCAACACACTGAGGATCATTAATGAACAGGAAGTGAACAGTGTCATTCAATACGGTGGTTAAATGAAACATAGGGGACTACTCTTCCTTCGAAAGGAACTGGTTCTAGTTTTGTTTAACGGTGAATCCATCTGGGAATCGAACCCACACTCCCTGTGGAATGCAATGTAACCCATTCAGCCACATCAATCTAAAACAACACAAAACAAAACAAAAAAACAAAAAATGTCATGTTTAATGAACCACAGGAAAGTAACATGTCAGAGGCAGGAAAGAATACATTCAAAATTTAAACACGCCACGATATACATAACATCAGAGTATTCTGTTACGAGCTCATGTGAATCTTATTTCTAAGCCCTCATTGATACATCGTCAGGGTTGGCCGCTCTTGACCTAGATGGTAGCTACCCTGTAAACAGTGTTGGGATATCAGCCTTACAACGGGACCGTGAGTCACATGCCTGTGTAGGAGGAAAAGTAGTGATTGTGACCTGTTGATAATTTAGCCAACATTGATCAAAGCCCTGCGTCTCACTATATCTCTACATAGAACACTTCTCCTGAAGTCCCTCTGCCCTGTCCAGTCTTGAAGGATGTCCGTGGTTTCTAGGAAATGTGACAGGGATACGCATGTGAAAGCTGAACACATAGTTCATATGAGTGATATATGTCGTTTATTTATGCCATGCAAACAGTATCAAAACTCACAGGTCGAATAAACAACATGTTAGTAACGAGGCAGAGATATATTCATGAAGACATGGATACGATATTTGTAATCAAAACGTGTATTCTGTTACGAATTTATGTAAATAATATATTAACAATGATATTTCCGAGCGCTCATACGCCGTCAAGGCTGACCGCACGTGATCCAGATGGAAGCTACCATGTCAACTCTGTTGGGTGTCAGCCTTACAATGGGTCAGTGAGTCACATACATGCATTGAAGGATAATGTAATGAGTGCGAGAAGTTGATATTCCACTCAATTCTTCAACATACTCGTACAGGAAGATAAACAATGTAACTGTGTGTCTGGCCACAGATATGTGTAGAACTTGTATCTCCTGAAGTGTCTTCAGAAGAAAATGTACGTGTATTTGAGGATATGTAACAGGGATACGGAATGTGAAAGCTATGCACATTGTTCACAGTATGTGTCGTTCATCAATCTTATTTAACTTTTGTGAAAGTATGGCGTGTGAGGCTAGCGTTGTTTCGGAATGTAGTATTCCCACTCATGACTCACACGCATAGAGTTAAACATAAACCACTGGAAGTGCAGTGAGCGTGACCCTTAACACAGTTTGACTGAGTATTTCACTTCCTCGTTGCTCAACATGGCGGGTGTCAGGATACTTGTTGTGGTGGTGTTAGTTCAGTAGATACAGCTGACATCGGGTGGGTACATCAGCCGATTGACTTACGTCGAAGTATTCGTACCTTCCTTGAGGATGTGTACATCACTACAAATAAGGCATCGTATATTTGAATATACTTAGACGAATATGCTGCATACACGTTTGACAAAACTTGTTTTGCAAGTGTTATATATAAGAGACCCCGTCCACTATTTGCGTGTGCATCTCAGCTAACGGGACAATACCAGTAAAAAAACGTGTTATAAACCTCGAGTATAACTGACTGTTGTGTGAAGCGTTTGCTTCGTCCAAAGCTTAAAATATGTAACTGTAGTCGAGAGGAAAGCGCAAGATGTACATGGATTATACGATGAGACTAATGAATCGTTTTCACTGGGGTATTCTATTAACCTTTCCAAACAATTGACTTCACAGCAATAAAGATTCATCCTTACAAACCTCTATATATTATACAAGGAAGAAAAAGCTGCTTTGTCATACATAATCAACTGTCAGAAACGAGAGCAATGTTTTCATGTGAATTTCTAATTTGTACCTTGAACTACAAATTAATGTAAATATGTCACAAGTTGTACATGTGCGTTTGCACATGATGTCAAAAATAAATCCTCATTTCAGTTGTCGTCACACATGACCTTCGCCTACAATCTGGGTCCTGTCATACATAACTCGACTTTCTAGTCATCCGAATACACGACTTTGTCATCCAAGCCCAGTGAGTGAGTGAGTGAGTGAGTGAGTTAATATTTAACGTCACATCGGCAATATTTCAGCCATATCGTGATGAGAACATATTTGACATTGAAATGGAACATATGTATATTATACAAACCTGTCGATAAAGGACAGTAAAACAACTAGAATATCACAATTAGAATTAAAACTAGCGTGGAAAGTTAAAACTAAGAGCACTATTTGGACAATACAATATAAAAACAGGCTATAGATAGCCAACAACAGAAGGTAGATCACCATCCAAGCCCAGAGATGAAGTCATCCCTATTGAGGCCTTGCCATCTACAGCACAGTGTCCAATGATCTATGCATCTAAACATTGTCCTGTCATCCATACAGCATGATTTCATCCACTATCCAGTGTAACGTTATCCAATACCTGTTGTCCGGTCGTCAGTAAACGCGTACATACCACATAGCCTACTGGGAAATTTTAACTTCTCCATTCAGTGTTGAATCTTACTTCTCTGTGTCTCCCCACAGGTACCTGTCAATCAGGAAGGTTTGGAGACTCCTGTAGCTACTCCTGTCACTGCGGGACATCATGTGACGAGACTACAGGTGCCTGTTCAGGTTCCTGCGACTCTGGATGGATTACGGGAGGAAGCATGTGCCAGAAGCGTCAGTATCACATACAAACATATAAATCCGTGAGGATACGGGTTAGAATTAGTCTTCACGAAACCCATGCTTGTCGTAAGAGGCGACGAAAGGGATCGGGTGGTCAGACTAGCTGACTTGGTTGACACATGTTGTCGTATCTCAATTGCGTGGATCGATGCTCATGACGTTGATCACAGGATTGTCTTGTCCAGACTTGATAACTTACAAATCGCTGCCATATAGCTGGATTATTGCTGAGTGTGGCATACACCTAAATTCACTCACTCACTCAGTATCACATCCATATTATCACTTCATTTTTTTGCAATATCTTGCATTCTCTGTTCTATCTGTTCTGGTTCTTGTGATAGGGGTTGGACAAAGGATGGGTGTCTTTGACAGAGACGTGAGTGCCACATGCAAAAGGATTTATATGGATGCGTTTACTTTTCTGTTTTGGTGGGTGTGAAAACTGCTTTTCGTACAAATTATTAAAAAATGCCTTATAATCCCATTACCTACGCCGAATAAAATATTCGTAACAAAACAGATAGGTAGTAGGGTTGTGGTTATCATTATACTATGAACTAGAACCATTATACTATGAACTAGAATCATTATACTTTGAACTAGAATCTGATTGTCACCACGCATGTAAACCCATCATAACTTTATATAGATAGGACATAACTAGATATGTTTTCACATAGCGATATCACCCGACAAATACAGGGTCATTTCCAGTATAAGCATATCCTGGAATGTGTGTGGAACTCCGTGTGTGACATTAATTTTGTACTACATAGGAAACATTGAACTTCAAAAGACAGCATCAACAACATCAGTGTTTGGAGGCTGGCCCGCATCAAATGCTGTGGATGGGGAAAGTGACAAAAATGGTTTGGGTCGAACCTGTTTCCACGCTGCTACATCTCCGTCAGACTGGACAGTGGATCTGGGCCGGGACTTCCAGCTGTATGACATCAGGATCTACAGTAGAAATGGATGTAGGTATCCAGACATCGTGATCTAAGAGAGAACGATGCTATTTAGATTGTTATATATCACCTTAGACTCACCTTAGACACATTACTGAAGTCTAGTTTTTCATCATAGTACATCAAACACATGAAAAAGTAACAATTTTGCAATTACGTAATTCTTCAACAAGTGTTCTGCTGGCAACATATTTATCAACCTATTTAAACACTCCGCCACAATGTTCTATACAAGAAATATGTGTTTGACAATAGAGAGGCGGACACCTCGAAACGTGCTATAGGCTGGTGTTGCTTTATTTGATGAGGCATATAATCATTTTATGCTGGTGATCATTCTATATCAATACCAGTGCTACCCCATCATACCTCAACGAGTGATACCTAGACGTATTTATATCAATAACAGTGCTACCCCATCATACCTCAACGAGTGATACCTAGACGTATTTATATCAATTCAATTATTGCTATTCTGTTTTGTAATTGGTTTACATATTGAAAGTAAACATGACCATTCCGCTGATGTAATGGAAGTGAGGCTAAGGATTTTTACTGTTGACTGCATAATCTGGTTCAGTGAGGGAACCACGTATTGAGAGGGGATCTAGTGCATAGCATGTGCATCCAGATGATTCTTGAGCCTCGGTGTGCTGTTACCGTTTGCAAACGAATAAGTTTTGATGTAATAATTCTAAACATATTCAACCTGTGAAGGTCCGGGTTAGAATTGATCTTCACCAGCCTATGCTTGTCGTAAGAGGCGACTAACGGTATTGGGTGGTCAGGCTCGCTGACTTGGTTGACATATGCCATCGGTTCCCAACTGCGCAGATCGATGCTCTTGCAGTTGATCACTGGATTGTTTGGTCCAGACTCGATTATTTACAGACCGCCGCCATATAGCTGGGATATTGCTGAGTGCGGCGTGAACCTAAACTCACTCACTCACTCCAAACATATTCTTCTCTAATGGTTATACTGTTGGATTGGAAGTGTCACCTCTCAATTACGTCATTAGTCCATTGCATGAACATAGTTTTATGATCAGATATATACGATGACAGCAACTATATTGACACAGTATCATAGTGCATCGTAGTCTGAAACAGTATTTGTTTTACTAAAGTCTACTGGAGAAATGCAAACTCCAACATCTATCTGAACAACGACACCTCCAGCATATGCTCCACCCTCCCGAATCCATCAGGTACTCCCAACCCAGCTGTAACGTCACCGGCATATACGTCACCTGTCAACAGTTAACTAGCAGATATTCTCCTGTCAACAGTTAACTAGTTATTAAGGACAACATCACATATCATGTTATTATCTTTTTGCATTAAAAATAGCAGAACATCAGGTGATCCGCAGTTACTTTATTCCAGGAGTAGAATTGCTTCCTTTCACATAATGTTGTGACTTGGTTGTGTGTGATACATGTACAAACGTACATACATGAGTTACTGTTTATATACGGAGGGTTTAGTGATTAAATATAACGTATTAATATCTTTGAGAATCAGGCCGTTTACTGCTGGGTACTGTGAACATATCTGGTTCAGTGAAGGAATCACAAATTTTACAAGTGATTTTGTGCAAAACATATGCCAGAAGAATCTTGAGCTTCAGTGTGCTGTTATATTTTGCAAACGATCGGGAGTTTTGATGTGAGTATTCTAATCCCCATCCCAATCCCCATACTTTTAATTGGACGTGTCTCCTCTCAATTACGGTATTATTCCATTACATGAACATAGTTTTGTGATCTGAAATATGAGCTAACAGCAACTATATTGACACATTATTATTATGTAACGTAGAATAAAACATGTTTGTTTTCAAGTCTACTATAGAAACGCCAATTCTAACATCTACCAAAACAACGACACTTCCACCATCTGCTCCACCCTCCCGAGTCCACCAGATACTCCCAACCCAACTGACGTGACGTGTAACGCTACCGGCAGATACGTCACCATCAGGAACCCGGGGACAGGAGGAAGCGATGGCTATGCTAGTGCACTGGGCATCTGTGAGGTGGAAATCTATGGTAAATCATCATTGTATTTACAAGAATTTGTCTATTCGTGTCCTGGTGATACAAGTGTATTTTATTGTCCTTCAACAGCAAAGTCCTTGTTTGTAAGTTCCGTTACAGAATAAATTCTGAGCATTTGTAAAAAAATATCAACCACATCTTGGAGTGAGTTGACAGGATGTTTTCATTTATATCAAACTGGATAATTTAAAATGGTCAATTCTCTTTGTTGCGTTCAACTTGTATGATTGTTTCATAATTTCTATCAGTACTTTCCCGCTAAATATGTCACTCTTTTGACAACAATAAACTTATATTACATAGTGTTTAACATCTGGACGCGTTCTTTTGAACGGCTGAACTGGATTCATAAACAAATATTGAAAACTTTCCACATCTCTGGGTTTAATCAGTGACATTTAATTTGGGGATAATAGATGAACGAGAGGACCTCACGCACATTCTATTATGTAAGTCACAAAACTCTCGAAGTAAAATTTAAATCTACCAGAATTTTTAGACGTAGCATATTTGTAATTGTAAGAATATCGGCTAAATTTTCGTAAAATCGCCAGCGAATGAAGGGATGGTGTAAATCCACCTAGCCTCCATGCAGGTAGCAATTGTACTGTAAGTCCTCTTGGTCCCTAGTACGGTGATCTACTTTCAGTTGTTGGCGACCTACAGCCTAGTTATATATTGTATTGTCTTCCTAAAAAACATGTTTTGGCTTTACATGCTAGTTTTAGACACCATCAGTAATACTCTAGTTATTTTACAGTCCTTCGATAACTAATTATTTAACAAATTATGTTTTTGTGTATATGCAAACCACGTCTCGTCACTAAATGGCTGAAATATTGCCGAGGTGACGTTAAGTTTTAACTCACTCACTCACATTCTATTATTGTTGGAAGTAGGTGGTTACACTAACGTCCCGCGGGTGTATCTTGCAACGGAATCACAAATTACAGCAGTTTGTGTGCTGCTGAATCCTAATGCTGTCTTTTGTATGGTTTCAAACTGATATGTGTCAACGTGTAAACTGAAGCTGTATTATTTTGTTAAACTTAACTGTTGTTGGTCGCGCAACTCGCCTTTGCCTATTTTCACAGGACAGTGAAATATTGAATTAACACGGATGTGAAAGTTTATGATCAGAAATTCAATAGTTTGAGTAAACGAGGTTTGAAACAGCTATGCACTACAATAAGTAACTAAATGAGATCCCAGTAATACCAATTTTATGAAGCGAGTAAATGCTTCTTGTACCGATTTCAGAAAAGTCATTTAGGATTCTGGATTGAGATCTTTTAAAAACGCATTCTAGTAAAAGACAGGCTGTGATATACACGACGCCATTCTAACTTGCCTGTGATGATAAAAATCATTTGTTAACGATTGCACTCACTACCCCATTATGCATAATCACCTACGTTATATATCTAAATTCCACAATCCATTCTTCAATATGTGTCCCTTCCCCTCCAAACCATCTCTGTGGTATATTGGGTTAACAGTCGGAGAAGGGAATTTCGGCGGTTCGATCCCTTAGGAGCGTCACATTAAAACACGCTTAAAGATCGTAATATATTGTTACTCGGAACAAACAAGCACACACTTTTTAAAACGGAACCTTAAACCCAATTTTACCACATATCGCCTTTCCCTCCCTCTCTCAATGACGGCAACTGTACCTACTTCCTAATGCCAATGCACCAGTCTGCAGCCCAGGTGTCTACGGTGTGAACTGTAATACCTTCTGTCACTGCCTGGATTCAACCTGTGATCGGTGGACTGGAGTGTGTCCTGGAGACTGTAGACCAGGATGGCAGGGGGCGAGATGTGATACAGTTGAGACATTTCTACTCTCAGGATTGATAGGCACCAGTCAGTAGTACTGGAGACTGTAGGCCAGGATGGCAGGGGCAGAGATGTGATACAGGTAAGTGATACTGTAGAATTTAGATACGTATACGCGCCTCATTGTAGATTCTGACGTCAGGATATTCACGATAAATAGGAATGATTACCAAGAGGCAGGCGTTGTGGAGGTCTTACTGTGCGTTAGTTGTCATGTGACCGTCACACTGGAGCATGTGACACAGGATGTCTTCCTGGTTGGATAGGGGTTGATTGCACACAAGGTATAGAATGATGAAAGTTTATTGGTATTATTAGGCACATTAATCACTTGGGAGGCAGGTCAGTGGGGTAGCCTGGTGATTAAAACGTCCCCTCGTCACGCTAAAGACCCGGGTTCGAATCCCCACATGGGCACAATGTGTGAAGCCCATTTCTGGTGTCCCCCCACAATGATTTGACTAGAATACTACTAGAAGTGTCGTAAAACCATATTTACTCACTCACTTGGGAGGCAGAGAAAGGAGACAGATCATATCAAAAATGGAAGGAACCAAATACTAGAGTTATTTGGAGAGAAAGGTTGTCACACAACATTATTCAAGACGGGTATATAAAAATATCCTCGTCTTGGTATCTTTGGAACGCCCTATAAACTCTCCAGTTTTTTGGTATTGTTGCGGATGCAGGGAAAGGAGACAGATCAAATTGATCATGGAAGGAACCAAATGCATCAGTTATTCAGAAAGGACAATTGTCACACAACGTCATCCAAAAGCCCATGTATATATATATATATATATATATATATATATCTTTGAAACGCCATATAAACTCTCCAGTTCATTGTTTCAGAATGTTCCAGTGGAAAGTACGGCGTAAACTGCATTAGTATTTGCTCTGAGAGAAACTGTGCGGGAAATTCATCATGTGATCATGTGACTGGGTCATGTGATTCTGGATGTAAAGCTGGATGGATGGGTGCTGATTGTAAAGAAGGTGAGTCGTTTAAATGGATGTCTACAAAGTGAATATGAAATGAACCTGTACTGGACCAAAGACTCGTTCCGATTTTTGAGAATATGTCCTGTGCACCTTCTGGGAAATATTCATATATACCATATGAAAACCCTTGCCATCTTTTCCAGAATGTGATGCCAATCATTATGGACCAGACTGTCGTGGCGTATGCTCCTTCAGACACTGTGTAGGGAACTCTTCATGTACCCGAGCAGGAACAGGTGACAGTGGATGTGAGACGGGGTGGACACAGGGTGACTGTACAGGTAATGTCCTTTTGTCATCCAAAAGTATGGCTACCCTACATGAAATGTTTAGAGTTTTTACAAACTACGAAACTTCTGAAAACATCCTATAGCCATTACATAGCTACATTAATTGTTGGTGAAACGGGATTTACGAGAAACATGAAATGTGTCACAGTGCCTGTCAGCTGTCCGCCTGGAAGGTATGGACAAGGATGTACGGAGTTCTGCATTTCCCGCAACTGTAAGACACCATCTTCTGTGTGTGACGTCACTGGATCATGCCCAGATGGATGCCGGGAAGGCTGGCAGAATGATGACTGCAGGATAAATGAGTCTTTGTTTTAACAATTGTTTTTATAGTATTGCTACTGTTATGTAAGATATATATCTGAGTGGCATAACCCATGTAAAACTGTTTACTAACTGAACTGTGGCATTTAATAAATCGAGTTGAATAGAATAGAATCCAGTGGACTAAAGAGTACAAGGTAAAGATGTACTGAGTTCAATATTTCACATGTTGTTATGTTGTTATGTGCTAAGGTATAAGACATTTGATGCCAAATGTCAGTTGAATGTTATATGCTGAATGAATTCACATTGATATAATAGTTCAGTTACATTGTTATTGTCCATCTATGAATTATCTTGGGGTATAACATTTCTCCCTTCCTTTGCGTGAAGCATGCCAGAGCGGAAAATACGGTTCTTACTGCAGCAAGTCTTGTGATTCACGTCATTGTGAAACTGCACCAGTCTCCTGCGACCACGTGACTGGAGCCTGCGCTGCCGGTTGTCAGGAAGGATGGATTAGAGAAGACTGTACTCGGAGTAAGGTTTCCTGAAACTCTTATTTAAAATAATATGGCTGGTGATGTGATATTGACAGAAATGTTCACAGCCCCAGCTCTCAAATGATTTAAAATATATTTCAAGCTGACCTTTGAGCCAGTTGCAGTGGAAGGTTCAATGTTCGATGTGAGTGCAGTGGTGTATGGAGTGCTACAAGGATATGTGTCAGGTCCGTTTTTACACAATCTCTCTGTGATTTAATTGAAGGTTTCAAGGTCGACCTTTACTCATGATACGCATATGCTAAGGGTATGTGTCAGATCTCTCTTCGTGATTGCCTGAAGGTTTCAAGGTTGAGCTTTGCTCATGACACTCAGCGGCTAAAGCATTTTATTGCCTCGAATACATGCAAACAAACACGATTCTTAGAAGACTACACTACTGCAATACTTATTACTTAAAGTGTTTTGATACCTAAATAAACTCCAGCTCAATGTCAACCATATGGAATCTCTGCCTACTGGCACTGGTGTAGGAAAATAAGGAAATATGTACAAGCACCATTCGTTTTAGCTTAAAGCTCCATTGTTGAGTTTTCCAGAGCGGTAAAGGACCTTGGAATGTTTATGGATTTAAGGGAACATCATATAGCCATATCTGTGTAGAGTGTGATATTTTCATATTTCAATCAGAAATACCGGTCATAGCTGGCACTTATTAACCAATGAAGCAAAATATTATCTTGTGAGATCACATATCGAAAACTAACAACTTGTTAGCATTTCAATCATGTGACAATGGCCTTTTCGCCATTGGCAGCAGGCAGCACTCATTCTAATGGTGGACATTGTAGTTTTCGGTATTGAATCATGTCCACTGGCACCGCTGTCTGATTCCTGATGTGTCATCTTTCACAAGGGGTTCACATGATGTATCAGTGCGAATTCAGTTGAAGAGCTACAAAAGTTTTGTTAAGACATGTCATAATTCAAACATATTTCAATTTTCTTCTTAATATTATCATTTCATCATTTAATACCTGACCTTCAGGATGCAAACCTGGAACTTATGGGCCTGATTGTACTGGTTGTGGACACTGTGACGTCACGTGCAGTGATGGAGATGGACGCTGTCCCGGAGAGTGTCTGGACGGCTTCACTGGTGACCGATGTGATGAAGATGTTCGGGGTTCGAATCTCATTTATGTCTTAATAAAAATATTGTTTTAGATCAGCTTTAACATTGATATTTAGTATGCATGGAGCCTTTGAAAACATGGGCGTTTTTTAGTAGGACATACATGTATTCACAAATAATGTTTAGCTCATGTTAATTTACAGGTGTATCAGATTCAGTGTCTCCTGTTACAAGCGGAGTTATTGGAGGAGCAGTAGTGCTTGTTGTAATGCTGTTGCTGATTGGTGGATTGGTGAAATCTGGAAGGTAACTTCGAGAAGGTGACCATAAATGGTGCACTTGTGCCTAATCCCTTTGCGTTTTGAACAATGAAACCTGTTTTAAAATAGACGTTGAAAACAGTATGAAGCAGGTGTTAAAATAATGTGTACATGTATATTGCTCTTAACTCTAAATACCAACTGCGAAAGGTACATGTACAGCGGAAATATTTCTTTCACTGGATCAATGTGCATTCAGCCCCCTGTGGAGTATACAACCCAAGCCGTCAGGCTCTAGATTGTATAACTGTCACCTGTCCTATATCTTTCAAACATAACTGTTTCAGAATGAAATGGGTACCCTCACCTGACACAGGTGTGAGAAAAACAGACACAGGTGGCACTGGAGAGGTCCCTGCTCATGCGAACACATCTGGAACGAATGAGCAAGACTACACCGAACTGAGTGAAGTCACCAGGGAGAGAGAGGAGAAGTCGCAGTACGATGTCATTCAGAACAAAGTGTATGAAAACAACCAAATCTGAGTTAGAGCAGTGGATCCTTTTCGTACGTGCTATGACATACCACATTTAATGTTCACAAAGCTGAATATGTTCTGCTCAGAGGACAAGTCTGGAATAGTGTATATGGTTATACCATGTGAGTGAGTGAGTGAGTGAGTAGGTTAAACGTTTACATGGCATAGGCAATATTACAACTGTATAGCGATGAGAACAAGGTAATCAATTTAAAACCCCTGTCAACGAAGGACAGTAAAACAACTAGATTATCATAGATATATATTTAAAACTAGTACTTAAATCTAAAATACTTTAACTATAGAAGACGATACAATATAAAAACAGGCTATAGATCGCCGACAACTGAAGGTAGATCAACATACTAGGGACGGTTATACAATGTAAGATATCCAACCTGAAATATAGTATGAAAACCTTTTTAGTTCGTATTTGCTAGTGTGTACATGTGATACGTGTTAATGATTTGTTATTATTATATTGTTATATCTGTTCTTATTTTTATAGGTTATGTCACTACTGAACAATACGAATATTTATGAATTGTATGATCACTACAATTTCTATATTTTATGCACTGAAGCTAATTTGCTTTACTGTATTTATGTTACTTAAAATTCAGATAATTGACACCTGTGTTTTGTACTGAGGATGGTAAATACCGCAGAACGAAAGACGAATGGGATGGTAGACAATCTTCGCTACGAATACCTAGGATGGGATGTTGCAGACAAAAGTTAACATGACAAATTAACCCATGTTAATGTTATCTCTGTCAGTTCAGTTCATGACATATACAATATCTGGTGTCATTAAGTAATATGACTGAAATCATGACCACCGATTTCAGCAAATGTGATACTATCCGAATACTGCAAAACAACCAAGGTATATCAACTCGGCTTTGCTCATGTTTTTGTTTTCATGTATTTCACCACGTAAGTAATATTTCACTTCTTCGTTTTATTGCATTTTAAAAGTGTATCTGCATGTGATTAATTTGTACAGCCCATGTTGTATCAGCCGTAAGATGTAAACAGAATAAAACTTACCAACAAATTATTTTTAATTTATCCACTGTTTCCTGACGCAATACATCCTAGTTATCAACGACAGGAAAATGGCCTTTCGTACATCTGAGTCTTTGGACTAGTTTGTTTCATATCATAGTCATTGTGGGACACTTATGTCGTAAGGTTTGGACTGGCCTAACTTCTATGTGAACACATGTTTGTGAGAGGTGAATTGTTTGATAGAGATCTTTACAAGTTGCGTAATGACAAAATAGTAACAGTAATTGCATAGACAAGTTCTTTGATATCCCTCGGACGACGTTTGTGCAAATAGTATGCAATCCTTATAAGGGTATTAGGATAAATACAAAAACGTCGCCATTGGATGTTTAAGAACTTGTAATCGATAGTGAGTGAGTGAGTGAGTGTAGGCGTGTGTGTGTGTGTGTGTGTGTGAGCGCGCACGTGTGTGTGCGTGAGGTTGTAGTAGCTTACTTCTATATTTATATAATCTTTGTCTTCATTGCATGGATACACAGAGCCATCACTGCCGGGTAGAATATACACTGCTTTTGCATCTTTGTTCTTTTCGAACCGGATGTCAGTAAGCTGGAAGTAATAGAAACATGTTACAAAACATTTAACTGCCAGAGTCAGTATATCCATCTGTATCGTTACTTCCCTAAAGTGGATTTGGCTGAAAGTGAGTTTAGCGGAAAACGGAAGGATATAACCTTCTTGTAAATATACAGCAGCTGTGCAAACGAATACCCTATACTGACTATTACAGATTCCATATTGTGTGAAGGCTAACAGAGCTGGGTAAATTAAGAACGGACCACCAGGTGATGACACAAGGTGTTAGCAAAAGGTGAACATGTCCTGTCATAGGTTTCCCTGTCCAACAGGTTTCATGTCACTGTAAGGCTTGTCATTTCAGTAATATTGTCACGTTCTATTCAAGGCCTGTGTGCAAATTGCCCAGGTTTCTGTGTAATATCAAGGTAACTGCAATCTGAGCGGCGCTCACTGTTGTATGAAAAGTACTTGTAGGAGTACAAGGCCTATTCACTATCGAAAATGCCATAGGTAGACTATGCGTGTGGACTGACGGAGTGTCCCACACTGCAAACAATATCAACACACAGAGGAGAACTAATGAACCGCATGAAGTGAACAGTGCCATTCAATACGGTGGTTAAATGAACCATTGGGGGGTTACACTTTCTCAGGCAAGTACAGGTTCTTGTGTTTTTGTAACGGTGAATCCGCAGGGATTCGAACCCACATTCCCCCAGTAATGCAGTCTAACTCATTCAGTCACAGCAATCTCCACAAAAAAACAATTGGTTGTTTTTGACGAAAGTAACAAGCAATACAATACATACAGTTTAAGTTCGCCACGACATACATAACATCAAAATAGATATACAGTATTGTGTTACGAGCTTGTGTAAATACTATTTCTAAGGCCTCATTGATTCGTTGTCAGGGTTGGCCGCTCTTGATCTAGATGGAAGCTACCCTGTAAACAGTGTTGGGATGTCAGCCTTACAACGGGTCCGTGAGTCACGTGCATGTGTAGGAGGAAAATAGTGAGTGTGACCTCAACATTGATCAAAGCCCTGCGTCTCACTATATCTCTGGGTATTTCACTTCCTGGTTGCTCAACATGGCGGGTGTTAGTTCGATGGATACAGCTGACATCGGGTGAGTACATCAGCTGATTGATTTACGTCGAAGTATTCGTACCTTCCTCGAGTATGTGCACATAACTACAAATAAGGTATCGTATATTTGAATGTACTGAGACGAGTATGTTGCATACACATTTGACAAAACTTGTTTTGCAAGTGTTACATATATATAGGTGCTCCCCTCCACTATTTGAGCGTGCATGTCAGGTAACGGGATAATACGAACAACAAACGTGTTGTGTGACTTGGTTAGGTTAGGTTAGGTTGTTGTTTAACACCGCACTCAGCAACAGTCCAGCTATATGGCGGCTAACTGTAAATAATCGTGCCTGGACCAGACAATCCAGTGAATAACAGTATGAGTATCTATTGGGACAAGATGACATGTGTCAACCATGTCAGCGAGCCTGATCACCCGATCCCATCAGTCGCCTCTTACAACAAGCATGGGTTGCTAAAGATCAATTGGAACCCGGATCATCACTGGTCCTGTTGTGTGAAGTGTTTGCTTCGTTCAAAGCTTTAAGTATTATTGGAGTAGTGAGGAAAGAGCAAGATGTACATGGATTATCCGATGAGACTGTAATGAATCGTTTTACGAGGATATTCTATTAAAATTTCCAAACAATTAACAGCAGCCTCTGTATATTATACAAGGAAGAAACTGGCTGGTTCTTCGTCATAAATAATTTACTGTCAGAAACGAGAGCAATGTCTTATTGTGCATTTCTAATCTGTTCCTTGAACTACAAATGTTTGTGAACATATCAAAACTTGTTCGTGCGTTTGCGAATGATGTCCAAATAAATCCTCATTTCTGACGTCATCAAACATGACCCAAATACATGTTTTTGTCACACAAACCCTGAGGTGAAGTCATCAATATTGAGGCCCTCTCATACACAGCACAGTGTCCAATCACCTATGCATGTGAACATTGGGGGCAAGCGGGCGAGCTGTCTAATGCGCGAGTAAGCTAGTAAACAAAAGTTGCCTGGATCTATCCCCATTTGTGACCGGTTGTAAAAACGTTGGAACAACTCTCAACACTACTCTGACTATGTGTCCCAGTTCATCCAGCTGCAAATGGGTACCTTGTGAGGATGACTGTGTGTGATAACTCGCTGCTCTTAACAGGCTGCATGAGTTGAATACTCCCCAGGGAGTTGAGTTGGGTGAACGAATGCCAGAAAAGAGACATCCGTTGATCAAGGCAACACTCCAGCGCCATGAGCATGTACAAGTTGCGTGGATATGTGTACTATACTACCAATCAAATGTTTGGACTCACTAGTGTAAATGTAGCCACTTACTTCAGTCAACTGTTCTAAACTAGATTTTGTAAAATATTCCATACTGTTTATAGGTACTGTTCACACATGAACTAGTGTACTATAAAACAAATTCATAACGTTGAAAGGTATATTCCCATGAATTCTATAAATGATGAAACTCTTAACCAAACATTACACCAAAACGCAGCGGTTACATTCTTAATATTTGCACATGCTTATTCATCTGCATAAGGTTTGCAGTTGGTTCCCCCAAGTTAGGGGAGAAATTCATTTTCGATGTATCCACGTCCTCCTGAGAGGGTACGTAAGTCCCAAACACTTTCAAAGTCAATTTCGCACAACCATACTTTTTAATCGTAGTATTTCTGTTATTTTAACTTTCGGCTAAATCTTCCTATATCGCCAGCGGCTGAAGGGATGGTGTAAATGCAGCTAGGGTCCATGCAGGTAGCAAAAGTATTGTAAGTCCCCATGGTTCCTAGTTTGGTGATCTACGTTCAGTTGTTGGCGATCTACAACCCGTTTTTTATATTGTATTATCTTCTTTAATTAAAATCTTTTAGTTTGACATGCTAGTTTTATGTTCACATATGGGATATTCTAGTATTTTTACTGTCCATCGCCGACAGGTTTTACTCTCCAAAATATTTTCATTTTTTATTGTATAAATTGTTTTCGTCACGATATGGCTGATATATTGCCGATGTGACGTTAAATATTAACTCACTCACTCGATGTAACCACATATATAGTAGCCACATAACAAAAATGTGCATTGTCAAAATATTACCCCAGTTGATAAGTATGATAACAATGTCAAAGGTACAGATAAACTTTAATGGAGGGATCATGAGACCATAACAAGTCGGGAGAACTTTAATTGAAAAGTCAATCACAATAACGTCACGAGTCCACAAGCGGGACAGGGGACAAACGCAATGTCACAAGCTCAATAACGGGTATGTCCACCATCGGCATTGAGAACAGCAGTGCATCGACGACTCATAGAGCCAATCAAACGTGCAAGGAAGGCTTGTGGGATGTCACGCCAGATTCTCTCAAGCTCTGTTGCAAGGTCAAGGACGTTATCTGTCGGATGAGGAAGACGGCGTAGACGTCGATCCATCTCGTCCCAAACATGCTCTATCGGGGAGAGATCCGGTGAATTTGCAGGCCAAGGCAGTAAGTCCACGTTGTGGTGTTGGCAAGAAATGCATAGCAACCCTTGCCGTATGAGGGCGGGCATTGTCTTGTTGGAATGTTAACCCAGGGCCATGACGTTACAGAAAAGGAATTGCCACTGGTCGAAGAATCTGATACCTGTAGCCCACACCAGTTAAGTTGCCCTGAACAATCACCAAAGGAGTTCTTTGGCGTGCTGTTATTCCACCCCAAATCATCATGGAACCACCACCAAAGCGATTCCTCTCCAAGACACAGGCCTGTGCATACCGTTCTCCCAATAGGCACGTTGACGTCCATCACTATGGGAAATGTTCAACCTGGACTCATTTGTAAAAACAACATTTCTCCACCAAAACAAGGGTCTGCGGACATGATTTCGGCACCACATTCGGCGAGCTTGTAGATGACGTTGTTTCAGGATAGGCCTCGGGATGGTTCGGGCAGTCATCACTGCAGTCTGAAACCTGTTGCGCAGATTGGTCACCCTTATCCATCTGTCCTGTCTTGGCATTGTTACACACGTGGACGTCCAGGACGGGGCCGATCGATGACGTTATTTGTGTTCTGGTAGCGTCTCACCAGTGCAGAAATGGTTTTCCGGTGGCAGTGGAAATGTGCAGCCACTTGTCGTTGAGACATATCCCCACGGACGACCATCCCAATGGCCTCATGACGTTGTGCAGACGTGAGCCTTGGCATGCTATGCGTTTCAATAGCCGTTTAATTTTTTGAACGATCGCAAGGGCAGGGGTTGAGCTTTCCAAAGTGACAGTATTGTGTGGCATTCATTTGCTCTGTTTCTCTTTCCCGGAATGCACGTGCAACAACGTATTGCACGTCTCAAGGACGAACCCAATGACGTCACGGACCGTGGCACGTGCATGCATGTTGGATACATGTGACTAATCTCTGAGTTTAAATCCTTATGTTTCTACACATGGTTTGATAAATTTTGATTTTAAATTTTTTTGTATGCACAGTTTCGTTATGTGCCTAGTATATATGCATAACATATGGTGAGTGTATTGAGTGAGTCTAAACTTTTGATGGGTAGTATATATAAATATCATATAACCTTATCTTGTCATCCACACAATAGGATTTCATTATCCACTTTCTATTGTCCTGTTATTCAATACCTGTTGTCCGGCCGTCAGTAAACGCGTACATATTACATTAACCATAGTCGATTTCTGTTTGTTTATTTCGAGATTTGTATGTTGTGTCATAAACAAAGTCAAATGCGTATTAACAGTCAACCGCATCGATGACGGCTATCATCGAATCCTCGACTTCTATTATCTCTACCCTATGATCATGTCGCCTCTACCCCAGGTTCCCCTGTCAGTCGTAATCTGGAATCTTGTTGTCCCACAATATCCCATCCTACCATTCCAAGTCCCTATCATTCTTATTAAGCAGTCATGTGCTTCCCACCCAGTGCTGCTCTGTCATCTGTACCCTGTTCATTTCTATGTCGGGGCGGAGTTATCCCTTCATCCCTTACCCAGGAACACAACTTCTCTACCATGGGATCATCCATACCCCAAGTACCTTCCTCGAAGTATGCAAAGGGGCCTTCTTTTCAAATCAAACTATCTCATCATATATAACCCAGAGGATAATCACCAATACATCTGAAAATCAAATCCCATCCCTGCGAAGTTTACTCACGGTTTAGCACTGTCCACACATGTCGTCCTATCGATGTCCATTTACAAACCACACTGCCCCGCTTGAGAAAGTGCAATACACAGAGGATATATAATAGCACTGACTATTTAGTGCATTATTTCCGTTACGCCAGAGATAACGCAATATATCATTACCGTATTATCTAGAAATAAACATAGTAGGTATACAAGTTCCTGAGGTAAACATGTACTTCAACTACCATTTTGTTGAAGCAAAAGTTGTGAAAACAGTTGTACAAACAGTTTTCATCATTTCGTATTGGGAGTTTATCTCTCCTTCGTCATCACATTTAGGAACCACATTCCTTGAAAAGGGTTAGTACATGTTCAGTGATAATAACGTTTACTATGAAGGAATTTCACTTTTTCGTTGTTCAACTTTGAGAGTCTTGGGATAGCATCGCTATTGCTGTAAGTTAGATGATAAAAGGACAAATTTGCTAAGGATAAGGATTCTGCATGATTTGGTCATATACAAATGTGCACAACAGGGATGACAATATGGATATCTACATGAGATGGTATACCGGTGCAATAAAAATATTCATCATCAGGGATAAATATTTCAGTGTAAAAACGTTAACGGAACTTTTAAACAAAGTTTTACCACATTTAGTTATTGTTTTTTCAAAGGAAAATAATTTAAATGATACATTTTGAATTATAATTTCTTAGACTTAATAAACTTTGACTGAAGTTGCAGTACCTTCAAAGGGGTTGAAGTAGCGTAAAATTATTTTCCCCCTTAGGGGTATGTAAATCCCATCTCTTTAAAGGTATTTTGCATGCTACATGGTTTTTATCGCAGAATATATGTTCTTTCATTGCTTGGCTACATTGGAGTATACTCGCCTGAAGGGATGGTGTAAATCCATACAGGAAGCAAAAGTACCATGCCCCCTTGGTCCCCAGCATGGCGATCCTCCTTCTGTTGCTTGTGATCATTAGCCAGTTTATATGGTTTATTGATCTCTATAGTGATATGTGTTTATGATTACATTCTAATTCTATCTTAATATCCGTGATACTCTCGGCGGTGGTGTAGCCTAGTGGTTATAGCGTTCGCTCATCACGCTGAAGACACGGGTTTTGTCATCCCAGCCAGAGTCCTCTTATTCCGTAATTCTTTCCCCAGGTTCCTATCATTTTTCTTACACATCGATGGATGAGAAACCCATGTGAGAAAACTGGTATCACACATGTGTGTTAGATCGATTTCTAGTCCCGTGACTGGCTACTCCATGGTGATGACCTAGGGTCAGGTTATGACGGATAAGTTACTCGTGCTTCAATCAAACAGAAACCTGTTACTGGTGGCCCCCAAAGACCCTCTACACCTACCTGTTATTTCCGCGATTGCAACATAAACAGGTATTTATACAATTAAACACAACTGAAATAAATATAACTATTTTCAAGCATATTCTGCTTGACTGTGTGGACTTTACATCTGCAAGGGACTCACATTATCACACAACCAATTAATCTGAAAGATCTGTTCTCGAGCGTGAGCGCTCATCTGATACTGAACTACCTGAGGGAAGTTGATCTACATCATAAATTGTAACTCTGTAATGTCAATAACGAATTTACCTGCTTTTCAATTTAGTGCTATGACATTCTCTGTTCCAAAATGACAATGTAATGAATGTGTGTCTTTGAAACGACACCACTTTGTACTTACAATGTATATTAATGCAGACTTGTTCTCGTCACTATATGGCTGCAAACTTTATGCAGCTGAATTGCACGAGGATCATGCTTCAAATTGCTGAAAAGCGTGTGGAAATATCGTGAATGTGAACGGCTGCGTTTTGGTGTAAAGGTTTGTCAAGAGTTCGCCAATTGTACTGAGTTTCATGATTTATTGAACTACTAGTGCTAGGAATTTGTTTTACAAAAACGTAATATATCAGTTCACGTGTAAACAGTACCTTGAAACAGTATGGCATATTTAGCAAAATTTAGTTTAGACCAGTTGCCTTAAGTAAGTTACTATATTTCGGAAGTGATGAGGACCATATATACACTGTCATCCGTTCTTTAATGGATCCCTCATAGTAGCACATGGTATTTATGTAGCCAACAGAAGCTTTATTTCAGTTTATCTGCCACCTGACATTTTGCAACCGTTGAATCTCCCCCTCACCCGCTCCCATGGTGCAGACCACCATTAGTTCGGAGACTGCAACTACCCCTTTCACTGTTGAATGTCACCTCTCTGTTTCTCCCCATCGGCACATTGCAACTGTTGGGAGATAGTAGCCTCATCTTTCGCGTTATCTGTATCACCCCACAGGTTCCTGCGCATCAGGACTTTTTGGAGACTCCTGTAGCTACTCCTGTCACTGTCAGACATCATGTGACGAGACAACAGGTGCCTGTAGTGGCGATTGTGACACGGGATGGAGGAAGGCGGGGGGCCTTTGCCAGAAACGTAAGTGCTATATACATTTATTTGTCATATTGGTGTATTTTATTCTGCTCTGTTGTTACACAAATATACCTCCTAGTGAAATTAATTGATTGATTTTATTACTTGGTATTTATATGCTTTAATGTATAATACATTAGTGATACAAAATATATTGTTAGTCCTTTCCATTTTAAATGACTATCAACAGAAAAGGTGTGTTCTTGTCAGTCCATGCTCACTTGATATACATATAAAGGTAAAATAAGATTTGCTTCTCACCAAATGTCTCGCTATATGGCCCACAAATGTAGGGCCATCTTCAGTAACTGCATATACTGCAAACTGTGCGGAAGCTTGAGTGTCACATAAGTATTGTCCTTCACAGAAAACATTGCACTGAACAGACAACATCAAAACATATTGAGTAAACGGAGAGTTACCCGTCAGGCAATGGGGGCAGTGAAAAACATGATGATTGTTTCACAGAAAACTGGCAAGGCAGCATCAACAATATCTGGAGGTGATGGCTGGACAGCATCAAAGGCTGTGGATGGTGACAGTGACATACATGGTGAGAGTAAACCTGTTTCCACGCTGCTAGATCTCCGTCAGACTGGACAGTGGATCTGGGCCAGGACTTCATGCTGAATGACATCAGGATCTATAGTAGACAATGGATGTAGGTATCCTGGCATCATGATCTAAGGAAAACGATGCTTTTGTGAGTGTCCGAATACCCTCTTAGGTTGTAATGTATTACCTTTGACTCACCTTAGGCACCTCCCTGAATGCTAGTGGTTCATTACAGTACATCAAAACACATAAACAAGCAACAATTTACACAACCCAATTCCATATTGATGTATACCAAATGGTGTTCAGATAACATGTTTTGAACATATGTAAACACTCCTCATGAATGAATCAGCTCAGAAGCAAAGAACCTCAATGGTTCTATGAGGGGCGTTCAAAACGTAGTCAGTCTTACTTTATTCTCGTTGTCCAATGTTTGAAAAGTTTCCATTCTATTTTGAAAGAATCGTTAGCAAAGCCATTTCCAAAATTTCACATGTGTGGGTAATGTGGTTAACCAGATAATTGTCATCACAACACATTGGTGTATAATATTTCTTAAAACAACGCAGAAAATGAAAAACGATCTGCAGTTTGCTACCTCTTGGATAATGGTATGCCCTCTGATAGTATCATATAAAATATGTTCAGTATAGTATTGGATGACTTCTCGTCATAATCAAGGTTTGGATTGCTTGATATATATATAGCATACGGGTGCTGTTTCTAATCATTCAAGCACATTGTGTCCAGATATTCAATCTGGCACTGTTTATAATATATATAGCGATGATACTAGTATATAGTTTGAACCCATCATGAATGAATAAGTGAAAACATTAGAATAATTTATGTCCTAGTGATTACGTCATCTGACAGGGGGTGGGTGGTGGGTAGTGTCTCCAAAACAATCTATTTCAGTAAACACGAGGGGTGGGGGTGGGGTTGGGGTGGGGTGTGTGTGTGAAGGGGAGTCACTTTAACAAGCGAATGTAGTTAAATATAGCTTTTTTATGCACTTTCATATCTAAGTTGGATTCTAGCGGACTTCTGCCTATCTCAAACATACAAAATGTTTCTTGCATATTTCGTTTCCTAAAGTTTGTGATGCATTTATTGAAAATTTTTGGGTTACCAAGATATAAAGTCAAACAAAATTGGGATCGGGAGGAACATAGCAAAACCTGTTTGCTTGAGGTTGACAGATAAACATAGAACATAAACACAACTGCCTTTGAATGAGTTTTTAGTTGAGGCCGACTACTATTTGAAGGCCCCGCGTATACAACAAATGTGTGGTAGGCTATAGAGATATGTGCGATAGGCTGGTATTGCTCTGACAAGGAATATTTTCATTAAAGGCTTGTGATCAAACTATAGCAAACAGTGCCGCGACATCACAACATGTACATCAACGAGCAACATCTTCATTTATATCGTACATTCGCACCGTACATTAAAAAACAAAGAAAATAACAGTTTACACATACACCAATACCACATTTATAATTACATAGTATATGAAATATCGTGAAGATACTTTATCTACAACATATTTACACATTCAACAATGAATCAACATAGAAACAAACGAGGTTTACATAACAATTACACACGGGATAAAAGAAGAACACATATGCAATAGGTACTGCTCTGTCAAAAGCCGCCATATAGCTGGAATATTGCTGAGTACGGCGTAAAACTCAACTCGCTCACTCACTCTGTCAAAAACTAAAAATATGACGATGCATTCTTTATCATACGCTGGTATCAAACTATAGCAATAACGGTGTCGCACCATCATCTAATATACATCAACGCGTGATATCTAGATGTATTTCTGTCAATCCTACTATCGCTATACTGTTTCGGGATTGATTTACATATCCTACATACTCCAGGGCCATTCCGCTGATTTAAGGAAGTTTCAATACCAGCAGAAGTACCTCTCACATATAGCCTACTTACAGTCGTAAATATTAACAGGTTTACCGAACAAGACATGAATTAAATAAATATACGTTATCACTTTGGGGTGGGAAATATGCTATCCTAGGATTAGACAGTATGTGTTCACCTCTGCTTTGTAGATACTATACTGTAACCTGCATTTGAGTGTGGTATATAATTGCTTTCCTTCACATAATATGATTGTGTCTTGGTTGCGTTTGATACCTATAAAGCATATATTTTTTAATTGGACGTGTCTCCACTCAATTACAGGATTACATGAACATAGTTTTGTGATCTGATATATGAGCTATATTGACACAGTACTATAGTGTAACGTAGATTAAAGCAATGTTTGTTTTCAAGTCTACTTTAGAAATGCCAACTCCACCATCTACCTGAACAACGACCCCTCCACCATCTGTTCCACCCTCCCGAATTCATCCAACAACCCAACTGACGTGACGTGTAACGCTACCGGCAGATACGTCACCATCAGGAACTCGGGGGGAAGAGGAAGTGATGGCTATGCTAGTGCTCTGGGCATCTGTGAGGTGGAGATTTATGGTAAGTCATTTATTGTATTTACTAGTATGTGTCCTTTCATGTGCTAATGATATACAAGTGTTTTAATTTCCATTCACAGCAAATCTACGAGTTTGTGTAAGTTCCATTCCAGATTTGTGCCTCAGTACTTGAGAAGCTTTATCCAACACATTGTGAAAGTGCGCCAGTGTTGATTGGATGTATTCTTTTATGGTGTTTGAAGCGCGGTCATTTCCAAACAAGAATGAATACACAACTAAGGAGCTCAAATTCATTATAATTTTGTGAAACTAGTTAATGCTATATTTAATGTTCTGAAATAATTGTGAGTGTCATTTTGCATATTACTCGTCTGATATATGTTTCGTCTGATAATAGGTTAATATTCTCTTGAGCTGACGTTTATTCACCTTGAAATTTTCACCAACATTCATTTCCAAACAGAAAGACATGACTCTATTCTCCCCTGTAATGGTATTGAGTTGGATACCACGTTGACAACTCTTCATTTGTTATGGAACTCACAATCTGGTTCTGAAGGCACTAAAGGCATATGTACTTGTTTTGCTAACAGAGTTAGACAATATATTCAAGGCTAAACATGGTGATGTTTCTTGAGCATCGTCAAATATCTTATTGCGAATAAAAGGTTTATTGTTTTCAAAGTCCCTTCGTCCTGTAACTATGAAGCACATAACACAAACTTCTTGACAAATGATCCAGTTTATATGTGTACTACGTTGAATGTGTTAGTATTATGGTTAAGAAATTGTGCGATATAATTATAACAACACACTGTCCAATTCCATCAACCATCGTAAGATATATACACTTGTCTTTACTTAGCTTGACCTTATTATGCACCAGTCTGCAGCCCAGGTGTCTACGGGGTGAACTGTAATACGTTCTGTCACTGCCTGGATCCAACCTGTGATCGGTGGACTGGATTGTGTCCTGGAGGCTGTAGACCAGGATGGCAGGGGCAGAGATGTGATACAGGTGAGACGTTTCTGCTGTCAGGTTTGGTGATCCTAGTCAATGGTTCTGGTTACTGCAGATAAGAATACGGGCAAAGGTATACACGCCCCATTGATGACTATGGCCGTTGCTTAGTCAGTATTAATGCAAAGGAATAACACGATTTGTGGAAGTGTTACTGTTGGCTCATTCCTGAGGCATTTTAAGTGGTGCATCGACATCACCTCCTGACTTGTTGTGGAACCGATTACACGGATCGTTTTACAAATCAAATGCTTCTCAACTGTAGTTGGATGACTGATGAACTTCATGCCGATCTACATTTTACAGCTTGCAACAATACTACTTATGGCATTAACTGCAAGAAAACATGTGCTGGGCGAAAGTGTTCATCTCCAAACTCGTCATGTGACCGTCACACTGGAGCATGTGACACAGGATGCCTTCCTGGTTGGATAGGGGTTGACTGCACACAAGGTAAAGAATATTAAAAGTTAATTGGTAATTAAGGACAAAGTCAAGAGGCAAGCAGATAATGCAGAGAGATCACGTAGTTTGGAAGGGAAATAGATCAGTTATTCAGAAAGGAAGCCTGTCACACAACGTTACCACAAAGAACTATCAAACACATTGTAAGTCCTTAATTTCTTTGTTTCAGGATGTATCGATGGAAAGTACGGCACAAACTGTACTAGTCATTGCTCTGATAGATACTGCACGGGAAATTCATCATGTGATCATGTGACTGGGTCATGTGATTCTGGATGTAAAGCTGGATGGATGGGTGTTGATTGTGAAAAAGGTAAATCTTGGAAATGAATTATTGGTAAGTGCATATGAAATACACCTACTTTTTATTATGAACAATTTTCCTTATACATATAACACCCCATTTAATCACTGCTAACATATTTCAGAATGTGATTCCAATCATTATGGATCCAACTGTCTTGAGGTATGCTCCTCCAGAAACTGTGATGGAAGCTCTTCCTGCACCTCAACATGAACCTGAAACGCTTTCTTCTCTGTATAGTTTGCTACTTTTCATATTGTAAACTGTTTCCTTATTGTACATGGGCCAGCGGCTGATAAAACGGAAATACAATGAACTGAATTGAATACTGTGGGCTCGTTTGTAGGGGCATGTCAAGTGGTGTATCGGCATCACTCCAATGCTCCATCATGGCACAGAGAAGTTTCTGGAAGGTGGCTGACCTCATTAGGTACGGGTCCAGATTGACCTCAGGTCACGCTCATAGAGAAAGTTATGGAAGGTATGATCCGGTTTAATACGGTTTTACATAAGACTATAAAAGGATGCTGAATACCATCACAACATCATCTCACATTACCGAATTCACATTGCCTAGTGTGACGATACGAATTGGTTTAGATTGTGTCAAACTCTCTCCTACAAGGTACGATTTCACTGGAAATCCAACGTGTACAGGTGAGTTGATTTTTAGCCTATTCATACCAATTGTATTCATTCTCAAGGGCCTTCACAGTGGGTGCCTAAGTCTGTTCAACCGCTTCACGGTTGAGTGAATTTCCATAGCCATCGTTTCCAGTAACGACTCGCGACTGTAAAACCACTGAAAACCAAGCTTATCCGACCACTGGACTGAATAGTCTTAGGCAGGGTGCAAGTGATATCAATGGCCTTGAAACGATGCCGGCCTCGTATCTATACTTTTGCCTACATCCGTCTGCCAGCTTCTTGGACAACAACTTTCCGGGGGTTCAACTTTCACGAACTGTAGACTATTCATTATATATACCTAGGTACACACCAATATTTAATAAAACGCCCCTCCTTACACATCTATCCTGAGGAGGCGCCTATGTTCATTGTGTAGCCCTTTTTCTTGTCGTAGATAAGCTGGTGCCTGAGTACATTTGCCCTGTGGTCTCTACATAAACAGTAGTGACATTTCACTCCGATACCACACACGGAACACGTGTAGTTCTCGAAACCGTTTTTGATACTCCTCATATGAAAACAACAATATCCCTCAGTCCTACATCTCCTACCACAGGTCTCGGTTACCCCCAAAGCACATATTGACAACAATACAGAGCGGGTCTCATCTTTGGTATACCCATATGGGTACCTAGTTTAATTGCCTTGCGATTAACACAGTCGCTGCTAGACCCAGCACGACGAAGGTCAGTTCCCGGTCCTTTTGCCCCGGGGATGGTGTGTACTACTGACAGAGAGGGGAGGGCACCGAGGGGTTCGAGCTGTTTACCATTGATCGAGTATTAAACGAAGACACCACGTTGGCTGACAGGATCCGAATCCTCTTCCAGGAACAAGGGATCACCCAAACAAGTGGTGATGACAGAGACTGGATAAAAAAACATCTGAAATCACTCAGGGAAGCCCTGGCTAAACTCGCTGGTAAGGCTGCCAAAGCCCTTCCCGGCATCCTGGGTAGCATCATCTCGTGGTTACTTAGCACGCTGTCGAAAACAGTCATGTGGCTCAGTCAAAACCTGTGGGCGTTCATTATCGCCGTGGCCGTAGCATCTAAGCAATTTTTAACAAAATGAGACCCAAGCCAACCGCGATCCCACCGACCACCAGCGCTGTTTTACGGCTGATATGCTGTTGATTTTCAGCCACCTTGTGTGGTGGCAGGGGCTGTGGTGCTGGTTGGACCCTGGGCTCAGGGGATGGTGGTACGACTATGCCCGTTTCACTGGTCGTATTCCAACACGTCTTGGTAGCATTTGATGGCACCCGATAGATCGACCGGGTCGGTAATGGCATCCTCGACGTTGCAGTCCCATTTCCGATCATGCCAGAAAGCGTTTGCGCCTGCGCACCCGCCAGCGCCCTCACGTACGTTCGAATCGAGTCGTTCAAGCGTTCGATGCCGGCATGAGTGAACCCTCTCAACGTGTCCAGCATGAACTTTTTCATCATCCACGGGTCCCTTCTCGAACCCCATGATCTGGTAATCCGTGTTGAGTTTATCATTCCACTCGTTCGCCGTACGTAAGAACTTGCATAAAATTTACCACCCTATTCTTTCAACCTCTCGCTGGCTTCCATGAGGGGCATTTTGTGAATGATGGGGATACCCAGCCCATGGTTCGGGCCCGGCAAACACAAATCCGTCTTCCGGTCTATTTTGAATTCGTTGCAAACGTTTCGATAGGCCCCTCGATCGTACGGGTTGTTTAATGCGTCCCGCCCTGTGTGTGTGTAGTATACGTGGAATGTGAACACAGACCTACTCAGCGCATCACGTTGAGTGTCTGTCAACGTCAAGCCACACCCAGTCGTCGCGCACCAGACGGTGAAGTTGAGTTGATTCTGCCAGAACTGCATAGGGTTGTTGAACCAATCATGGACTGTGTTGGCATGCTTCACCGAAAACCTGTGCTTTTCGAACACATCGATGAACTGGGCTCCCAAATGCAACCCAGCCACGAAGTCCGTTATCTTCACGTTCGTGAGATAAGAGGCGCTTATGTTGTCGCTTTTAGAATAAAACACTCCTGGTTTGTACATGTTTGAAATATTATATAACATATGATATACTTCTCAATATGTACGTAACGCTTCCGTGTATAATGAGCGGTGAGGTCGTTCAGCTGCTGCACGCGATCGATAACATGTCAGGACAACTCGAAGTCGCACTCTGCGATATCACCTACCTACCGCGATGGACCAACATCAACAACAGCAACAACAAGCTGTTCGTCAGTGACATCTGCAACCACATAACCACCGGCTACTACAGCATTTGCTCGCTAAGCGACTAAGTGTTCAAGCCTGTGGGAACCGAACTCAAGATGGACGACTCAAATGGCACAGTGCTGCTAACCTACAACGGAATATATACCATGAGGCTCGGCTGGCCATTGGCGAGGATGCTCAATAGATTAGATAAAACCCACAACCACCGTCACGGGTACAACCTAGTCCCCTACCGAGAGCTGTGCATTCATCTCGATCAGCTGAGCACGCTGAACAACATTCAACGCTGCTGAGAGCCATACCGGTGAAAACGGAGAAGTACAACGATGGCAGAACCGAGTCGTTTTCATCGTGGCAGTATAAGAGGTTAATGCGGGGTACCATCCCGGATATCAATATCAATTTTAGATATAGAACATAATCCTGTGAATATAGGATACCTCAGCGTGACACTGCACATGATGATAATGACTAGCGCTCAAGGACCCGGATCAGCTATGAGGTTGAAAAAAATGTGTCGATGTAGGGATCTCCGATCGCGGGGACACATGCAGGTTCGACGACCCCAGAATAGAGGGTAAACTGTATGCCTTGCAGCTTAAAAACAGCATTTACAAACGCGTCAAAGTCCCCCTCCATCAGTGGTGGTAACCTAGGTGATATAGTCAATACCTCAGGAGCGGCCCTCAACACTCTGTATGGACTAGCCCGCAGAGGTGCTGACGAATGGATGATAACCCCAGCGTTCGGTGGTAAGCTGTTTGACTTGGATGACGTCGAGGCCACGGTCGTCACTCGAAACTCACCGTAGAGCCTCGTCTTCACCGACGACGACAATTGGGTGCTGTAACCCTCTCAAGTCAATTGGATCATCAACATTACGCTCGGCTCCCCCTACATGTTCACGGAAAACAAGGACCACTTCATAAGCAAAATCATGAACAACGGAACCCTGCTCGTGGCTTATGTCCCGACTCAGAGACGCAGTGTAATCATCAGCGCATTGACGAGGAATAGGATATTCCTGCCGCTGTCTGGAAAGCCTGTTGTGCCCAACGTGAGCTTGCAGGTGGTCTCAGAATTCGATGAGTTGGATGACATCATGGAAAACGTGCCTGCTAATTCCACTCTAGTCATTCAAGTCTACCTCAGTAAACTACCGTCGTCTGGGCCGCGCGAAGTCGAGATCGTGAAAGGGATCAAACTCCAGTGGGCCAAACAACCTCATTATCAGGTTTGTTCTGTTTACATGCGGGTGGGTGTCGACTCCCAGACCAGTCTGCAGGGGGTCACCGTGACCGTGGAAGACACGATATCACTCACCAAAATCTTCTTACCCGACAACCTACATTTCACAGGCTTGAAGTGTACGTACGCAAAAAACTATTTTCTTCTAACGGTAGTATAGCAATGACCAGCCATCGTCACAACGTCACGCTTGGTGATCTAGGAGACACGGAGGGGTTCGATCTGCCTGGTGAGGAAGACACCTTGTACGTCCTACACTTGAAAGACAATGTGTACGAGCGGGTGTCGCTGGCAGACTTTAAGGAGCCCGAATGGTTGATAAACATGACCCTCACCGCACCTTACATCTTCTTTAAAGAAAGTGGTTACGTCTCCGAAATAAAGAACAACGGTTTACATCTCATGTCTTTCATTCCGGATAATGATGTGCAAGTTATACGAATACCTGGGTAGCTCGGGCATCGTGTTGGTCCCAAACGGTAGTAGTTCAGCTTTAAATTTAACATTACCCAGGGTTAGGCATGGCAGGTGCTGTGTTGTTGACCACCATCGTAGCAACGCCTGCGGTGCTGTGTATTGAAATAACGGCAGGAGTAGTAGGGTTAGCTGCAATGACACTTAAGTACATATCTCGCAGACTGCAATGTAAAGTGTTGAAACACGATGAAATTAGAGTTCTAGCCGAAGCAAAGTTGAACACAATAGCCGATCATATTTCCATCGCACTCATGGACAGTAAAATCTCAGAGGATGAGTTTCGTTTGGTGATGAAATTGCCAAATACCACCGCATGAAACAGGAGATCCGGTCCAAGTGTCATAAAAGCACCACCATCAGTGAAGACGAGAAAAAAAAGTTCATAGAACAAGGCCGGCAACAAATCATCACGAAGACCAGAGAACTCATAGGAGATACACGTTAAATTGTTACGCTGAGATTAACATAACCGAGTGACAGTGGCCGAAGAAGCCAGAGGTATTGATCATGCCTCACAACACAATATCTTTCACAAGGCCCCCCACAGGTGAAGTCAACATTCAAGGGGTCCATAATAGCCACGTGGAGGGAAGTGCTAAGGGTTCGACAAAGGCTTCACTGGGTAAAGAAGCTAATGTCAGACTTGGTCCGGACTTGGTCCAAAACCCCTATTACATATACTACTGAGATGTGATACAGGTAAGTGATACTGTAGAATTTAGATACGTATACGCGCCTCATTGCAGACGCTGACGTCAGGATATTCACGATAAATAGGAATGATTACCGAGGGGCAGGCGTTGTTGAGGTCTTACTGTGGGTAAGTTTTCAGGGGCATGTAAAGTGGTGCATCCACATCACCTACTGACTCGTTTCATACACTTTGCTGAACCGATCACCTAGAATGCTTCGAACATCAGATGCCTTTCAACTTTTTTTCCGAATGAAGATTTTTCTTCTTATCTATATTTTAATTACAGCTTGGAACAGCACGACTTATGGCACTAACTGCAATAAAATATGTCCTGGGCGGAAGTGTTCAGCTTCAAGTTCATCATGTGACCGTCACACCGAGCCTGTGAGAATATGTCCAGTGCACCTTCTGGGAAATGTACATATATACCATACTAAAACTCTTGCCATCTTTTTCCAGAATGTGATGCCAATCATTATGGACCAGACTGTCGTGGCGTTTGCTCCTCCAGACACTGTGCAGGGAACTCTTCGTGTAACCGAGCAGGGACCTGTGACAGTGGATGTGAGACGGGGTGGACACAGGGTGACTGTACAGGTAATGTCTTTATGTCATCCAAAAGTCTGGTTTCCCTACATAAAATGTTTGGAGTTTTAACACACGACTCGACTTCAGGAAAAGATCCTATAGCCATACATAGCTACATTAATTGCTGGTGAAACGGGATTTACGAGAAACATGAAATGTGTCACAGTGCCTGTCAACTGTCCGCCTGGAAGGTATGGACAAGGGTGTACGGAGTTCTTATTTAAAATAATATGTCTGGTGATAATGGCATTTTCGCCATTGGCAGCAGGCAGCACTCATGCTAATGGTGGACATTGTAGTTTTCGGTATTAAACCATGTCCACTGTCACTGCTGTCTGATTTCTGATATGTCATCTTTCACAAGGGGTTCATATGATGCATATCACTGTGTATCAGTGCGAATTCAGTTGAAGGGCTACAAAAGATTTGTTAAGAAATGCCATGATTCAAACATATTTCAATTTCCGTTTAATATTATCATTTCATCATTTAATACCTGACCTTCAGGATGCAAACCTGGAACTTATGGGCCTGACTGTACTCGTTGTGGACATTGTGACGTCACGTGCATTGTTGGAGATGGACGCTGTCCCGGAGAGTGTCTGGACGGCTTCACTGGTGACCGATGTGGTGAAGATGTTCGAGGTTCGAATCTCATTTATGTCTTACTAAAAAATTGTTTTAGATGAGCTTTAAACATTGATATTTAGTATGCATTGAGCCTTTGAAAACATGGGCGTTTTATAGTCGGACATACATGTATTCACAAATAATGTTTAGCTCATGTTAATTTACAGGTGTATCAGATTCAGTGTCTCCTGTTACAAGCGGAGTTATTGTGGGAGCAGTAATGCTTGTTGTAATGCTGTTGCTGATTGGTGGATTGGTAATATGTTTGCTGAAATCTGGAAGGTAAGTTTTGAGAAGGCGACCATAAGTGGTGCACTTGTGCCTAATCCCTTTGCGTTTTGAACAATATAATCTGTTTTAAAATAGACGTTGAAAACAGTATGAAGCAGGTGTTAAAATAATGTGTACATGTATATTGCTCTTAATTCTAAATACCAACTGCGAAAGGTACAAGTACAGCGGAAATGTTTCTGTCACTAGATCAATGTGCATTCAGCCCCCTGTGGAGTATACAACCCAAGCTAGGCTGTCAGGCTCTAGAATGTTATAACTGTCACCTGTCCTATATCTTTCAAACACAACTGTTTCAGACTTAAATGGATATCCTCACCTTGCACAGGTGTGAGAAAAACAGACACAGGTGGGACTGGAGAGGCCCCTGATCATGCGAACACGTCAGGAACGAATGAGCAAGACTACACCGAACTGAGTGAAGTCACCAGGGAGAGAGCGGAGAAGTCGCAGTACGATGTCATTCAGAACAAAGTGTATGAAAACAACCAAATCTGAGTTGAGACCAGTGGATCCTTTTCGTATGTGCTATGACATACCACATTTAATGTTCACATAACTGAATATGTTCTGCCCAGAGGACAAGTCTGGAATAGTGTATATGGTTATACCATGTGAGTGAGTGAGTGAATGAGTGAGTAGGTTAAAACTTTACATGGCATAGGCAATATTACAGCTGTATAGCGATGAAAACAAGGTAATCAATTTAAAACAACTGTCAGCGAAGGACAGTAAAACAACTAGACTATCACAGATATACAGTTAAAACTAGTACTTAAATCTAAAATACTTTAACTATAGAAGACGATACAATATAAAAACGGGCTATAGATCGCCGACAACTGAAGGTAGATCACAATACTAGGGACGGTTATACCATGTAAGATATCCAACCTGAAATATAGTATGAAAACCTTTTTAGTTCGTATTTGGTAGTTTGTACATATGATACGTGTTAATGATTTGTTATTATTATATTGTTATATTTGTTGTTATTTTTATAGGTTATGTCACTACTGAACAATACGAATATTTATGAATTGTATGATCACTACAATTTCCATATTTTACGCATTGAAGCTAATTTGCTTGATTGTATTTATGTTACTTAAAATTCAGATAATTGACACTTGTATTTTGTACTGAGGATGGTAAATACCGCAGAACGAAAGACATGTAATGGGATGGTAAACAATCTTGGCTACGAATACCTAGGATGGGATGTTGCAGACAAACGTTAAAATGACAAATAACCCATGTTGTATGTTATGGCTGTCAGATCAGTTCATGACATATACCATTTCTAGTGTCATTAAGTAATATGACTGAAATCATGACCACCGATCTCAGCAAATGTGATACTATCCGAATACTGCAAAACAACCAAGGTATATCAACTCGGCTTTACTCATGTTTTTGTTTTCATGTATTTCACCACGTAAGTAATATTTCACTTCTTCGTTTTATTGCATTTTAAAAAATGTATCTGAATGTGATTAATTTGTATAACCCATGCTGTGTCTGCCGTAAGATGTAAACAGAATAAAATTTACCAACAAAGTATTTGTAATTATCCGCTGTTTACTGACGTAACACATTCTAGTTATCAACAACAGGTGGGTTGCCTTTCGCACATCTAAGACTTTGGACTATTTTGTTCTTAACTGAGAAAAGTTACTTTGTCGGTGTTGAGAACAATGGGAATTGTCACACAGACGTTCATCTTCTATACGGGGCCGTGGGATAGCCTAGTGGTTAAAGCGTTGGCTCATCACGCCGAAGACCCGGGTTCGAATCCCCACATGGGTACAATGTGTGAAGCCAATTTCTTGTGTCCCCCCGCCCTGATATTGCTGGAATGTTGCTGAAAGCGTCAGTCAGTCAGTCATCTTATATACATATCATAGTCATCGTGGGACACTGATGTCATAAAGTTTTGACTGACCTTAGAGGAATGGTCATTCCTAACTTCTGTGTGAACATATGTTTGTGAGAGGTGAATTGTTTGATAAAGATCTTTAGAAGTTGCGTAATGACAAAATAGTAATAGTCATTGCATAGACTACAAGTTATTTGAGTGAGTGAGTGAGTGAGTTTGGCTTTACGCCGCTTTTAGCAATATTCCAGCAATGTCACAGCGGAGGACACCAGAAATGGGCTTCACACATTGTACCCATGTAGGGATTCGAACCCGGGTTTTCGGCGTGACGAGCGGACGCTTTAACCACTAGGCTACCCCACCGCCCCACAAGTTCTTTGATATCCCTCGGGCGACGTTTGTGCGAATAGTATATAATCCTTATAAGGGTATTAGGATAAATAACAAAACGTCGCCATTTGATATTTAAGAACTTGTAATCGATAGTGAGTGAGTGAGTGAGTGAGTGAGTGTGTGCGTGTGTTTGTGAAATAGCTTGTAGTAGCTTACTTCTATATTTATATAATCTTTGACTTCATTGCATGGATACACAGAGACATCATTGCCGGGCGCCACTCAGGGTCAGTGAATTTATCTGGGTTATCTTTTGTCGCTTCCTCTGGAAATGGAATCGGACTTTCTCTTTTAAGCTATCAATACACAAATACATGCATGTCTGTCACGTGTTGTGTGCAAAGAGCAAGGGGACTAACATTGCAAGACAAGTGGAATATACACTGCTTTTGCATCTTTTTTCTTTTCGAACCGGATGTCAGTAAGCTGGAAGTAATAGAAACATGTTAGCAAACATTTAACTGCGAGAGTCAGTATATCCATTTGTATCGTTACTTTCTTAAAGCGGATTTGGCTGAAAGTGAGTTTAGCGGAAAACGGAAGGATATAACCCTCTTGTAAATATACAGCAGCTGTGCAAACGAATACCCTATACTGACTATTACAGATTCCACATTGTGTAAAGGCTAACAGAGCTGGGTAAATTAAGAACGGACCACCAGGTGATGACACAAGGTGTTAGCAAAAGGTGAACATGTCCTGCCATAGGTTTCCCTGTCCAACAGGTTTCATGTCACTGTAAGGCTTGTCATTTCAGTGATATATTCAAGGCCTGAATGCAAATAGCCCAGGTTTCTGTGTAATATCAAGGTAACTGCAATCTGAGCGGCACTGTTGTATGACAAGCACTTGTAGGAGTAAAAGGCCTAGTCACTATCGAAAATAACATAAGTAGACCATGTGTATGGACTGACGGAGTGCCCCACACGGCAAACAATATCAACACACAGGGGATAACTCATGAACCACAGGAAGTGTACAATGTCATTCAATGAGGTGGTTAAATGAAACATATGGGATTACACTTTCTCAGAAAAGTACAGGTTCTATTGTTTTAACGGTGAGATCCATTATTGAACCCACAATGTCCCAGTAATGCAATCTAACTCACTCAGCCACAGCAATCTCCACAAAAAACAATAGGTCGTGTTTGATGAAAGTAAAAAGTAATACAATACATTTAATTTAAATACGCCACGACATACATAACATCAAAATAGATATACAGTATTGTGTTACGAGCTCAGGTAAATAGATTTCTGAGGCCTCATTGACACGTCGTCTGGGTTGGGCGCTCGTGACCTAGGTGGAAGCTACCCTGTAAACAGTGTTGGGATGTCAGCCTGACAACGGGACCGTGAGTCACATGCATGTGTAGGAGGAAAATAGTGAGTGCGACCTGATGACACTTTACTCAACATTGATCAAAGCATTGCTTCTCACTATATTTCTGCATAGAACAATTCTCCTGAAGTCCCTCTGCCCAGTCCAGGGCTGATACGTCGTCATGGCTGACCGCATGTAACCCAGATGGAAGCTACCCTGCAAGCTCTGTTGGGAGTCAACATTACAACGGGTCAGTGAGTCACATGCATGCATAGGAGGAGGATCTAGTCAGTGCGAGCTGTTGATATTTCACTCAGCTCTTTTCCAATATACAGCAAGATAAAACCGGTATCTCTGTGCCTGGCTACATACCTGCCCACAGCATGTATCTAATCTAATCCCTTCTGAAAAGGATGTACCTGAATATGAGCAAATGTGACATGGATAACGAATGTGAAAGCTGAACACATTGTTCACAAATACGTGATATGTGTCTAACAATCTTATTAAACGTCTGTGAAATTTTGTTGTGTGTTACTGGCGTTGTTATGGACTGTAGTCCCCTATCATGGCTCCAAAAGATAAATTTAGATACATTTACACATACACGACACAGTGGATATTCAGTGAGCGTAACCTTTAACACATCTTGACTGCGTATTTCACTTCCTTGTTTCTCAACATGGCGGGTGTCAGGATATTCGTTGTAGTGGTCTTACTTCAATGGATACAGCTGACATCGGGTGAGTACAGCAGCCGATTGTCTTACGTCGAAGAATACGTACCTTCCTCGAGGATGTGTACATCACTACAAATAATCTATTGTGTATATATATACTGAGACGAGCATGTTGCATACACGTTTGACAAAACTTGTTTTGCAAGTGTTATACATAGACGAACCCGTCCACTATCTGCGTGTGCATCTCAGCTAACGGGACAATACCAGTAAAAAACGTGTTATAAACCTCGAGTATAACTCACTGTTGTGTGAAGCGTTTGCTTCGTACAAAGCTTAAAAGATGTAACTGTGGTCGAGAGGAAAGAGCAAGATGAAAATGGATTATCCCAACTTCAGTATATTACATATGGAAGGAAAAGGTTGTATTTCTAATCTGACAGTGTTATAAACTTCGCGTATAAGTCACTGTTATGTGAAGTGTGTGCTTAAAAGCTTAATAGATATCACTGGAGTCGAGAGGAAAGAGCAAGATGTTCATGGATTATACGATGAGACTAATGAATCGATTTCACTAGGGTATTCTATTAACCTTTCCAAACAATTAACCTCACAGCAATAAATATTCATCCGTGCATTTTACCAGCTTACAACCCTCTATATATTATACAAGGAAGAAAAAGGTTGCGTGTTCGTCATACATAATCTACTGTCAGAAACTAGAGCAATGTTTTCATGTGTATTTCTAATCTGTACCTTGAACTACAAATTAATGTAAATATGTCACAAGTTGTACATGTGCGTTTGCGCATGATGTCAAAAATAAATCCTCATTTCAGTCGTCGTCAAACATGACCTTCGCCTACATTCTGGGTCCTGTCATACATAACTCGACTTCTAGTCATCCGAATACACGACTTTGTCATCCAAGCCCAGTGAGTGAGTGAGTGAGTTAATATTTAACGTCTCATCGGCAATATTTCAGCCATATCGTGACGAGAACATATTTGACATTGAAATGGAATATATGTATATTATACAAACCTGTCGACGAAGGACAGTAAAACAACTAGAATATCACAATTAGAATTAAAACTAGCGTGGAAAGTTAAAACTAAGAGCACTATTTGGACAATACAATATAAAAACAGGCTATAGATCGCCAACAACAGAAGGTAGATCACCATCCAAGCCCAGAGATGAAGTCATCCCTATTGAGGCCTTGCCATCTACAGCACATTGTCCAATGATCTATGTATCTAAACATTGTCCTGTCATCCATACAACATGATTTCATCCACTATCCAGTGTAGCGTTATCCAATACCTGTTGTCCGCTCGTCAGTAAACGGATACATACCACATAGCCTACTGGGAAAGTTTAACTACTCCTTTCAGTGTTGAATGTTACTTCTCTGTGTCTCCACACAGGTACCTGTCAACCAGGATGGTTTGGAGACTCCTGTAGCTAATCCTGTCACTGCGGGACATCATGTGACGAGACTACGGGTGTCTGTTCAGTTGCCTGCGACTCTGGATGGATTACGGGAGGAAGCATGTGCCAGAAGCGTCAGTATCACATACAAACATTTAAAAACCCGTGAAGATCCGGGTTAGAATTTGTCTTCAGTAACACATGCTTGTCGTAAGAGGCGACTAATCGGATCGGGTGGTCAGGCTCGCTGACTTGGTTGACACATGTTATCGTATCCCAATTGCGTGGATCGATGCTCATGCTGTTGATCACTGGATTGTCTGGTCCAGACTTGATTATTTACAGACCTCTGCCATATAGCTGGAATATTGCTGAGTGTGGCATAAAACTAAACTCACTCACTCACTCAGTATCACACACATATTATCACTTCATTTTTTTGCGATATCTTTCATTCTCTGTTCTGTCTGTTCTGGTTCTTGTGATAGGGGTTGGACAAAGGATGGGGGTCTTTGGCAGAAACGTGGGTGCCGCATACAAAGGCATTCATATGGATGCTACTATTCTGTTTTGGTGGGTGTGAAAACTGCTTTTCGTACAAATCATTACAAGCTGCCTGATGACCCGATCACTTACACCGTATTAATATTTGTAACAAAACAGATAGGTTGTAGGGATGTGGTTATCATTATACTATGAACTGGAATCCGACTGTCACTACGCATGTAAACCCATGATAACTTAATATAGATAGGATATCACCCGACAAATACAGGGTCATTTTCAGTATAAGCATATACTGGAATGTGTATGGAACTCCGTGTGTGACATTAATTTTGTACTACATAGGAAACATTGCACTTCAAAAGACAACATCAGCAGCATCAGTGTTTGGAGGCTGGCTTGCATCAAAGGCTGTGGATGGTGACAATAACGTAGATGGTGGGATTAGCACCTGTTTCCACGCTGGTGGATCTCCGTCAGACTGGACAGTGGATCTGGGCCGGGACTTCCAGCTGTATGACATCAGGATCTACAGTAGACGTAATTGTACGTATCAAGGCATCGTTATGTAATAGAAAACTAAACGTTCGATGGTCCTTTTAAGATTGTAATGTATTAGACTACTTACCTGAACTCCCTGCAGAATGCTTGTCTATCATTACAGTACATCCTAACACATTAAAAATAACACATTATCACGCCAACACCATACTGCTAGTTATGTAATGATATAACAGATGTTGTAAAGATACATTTATATCTATATACGTTTCACATTAATGAATTAGCTTAGAAGCAATTCCGTCTCAAGGTTATTATAACAATTACATACTGGATAAAAGAAGAATACACTCTCAGATATGTGCACTAGGTACTGCTCTGTCACCAAAATAGACATATGACGAGGCACATTTTTAGTGTATGCTGTTGGTCAAACTCTAGCAGTAACGGTGTTGCACCATTGTCAAATATACATCAATCTAACATTTATATATATACGTATTTCTATTAATCCTATTTTTGCTATACTGTTTCAGAATTGATTTACTATACACATGGGTTACTGTATATATACGGACAATATTAGCAATTAACGTATCAATACCTTTGAGGATCAGGACGTTTACTGTAAGGTACAATGAATATATCTGGTTCAGTGAAGAAAATACAAATTTAAAAGGGATTTTGTGCAAAACATGTGCACCCAGAACTATCTTGAGCTTCAATGTGCTGTTATTTTTGGCAACCGATCGGGTGTCAGTATTCTAATCCCCATCTGCTGTAAAACATATACATTGGAGGTGTCTCCTCGGTATTATTCCATTACATGAACATAGTTTTGTGATCTGAAATATGAGCTAACAGCAACTATGTTGACACAGTACTATAGTGTAACATTAAAACAATGTTGCTTTCAAGCCTACTCTAGAAATGCCAACTCCAACATCTTACTGAATAATGACACCTCCAACATCTGCTCCACCCTCCCGAGTTCATCCACCAAACCAACTGACGTGTCGTGTAACGGTACCGGCAGATACGTCACCATCAGGAACCAGGGGTTTGGAAGAACTGATGGGTATACTTTTGCTCTGAACATCTGTGAGGTGGAGATCTATGGTAAGTCATGTATTGTATTAAGTATGTGTATTCGTGTGCTTGTGACATGCATGTGTTTCACTGTTCATTCACAGCGAATGTACGAGTCATGTAAGTTCCATGCCAGGGCCCCGATCCATAAATCATTTGTAACCTTTCGTAGTTTAACAGTTCATCATAAGGTTACGAAAATGTCGTAGAGCTAAAAAGGTTTTGTGGGACCTTGATCTTTGTCTCAATATTCGAGAAGCTTTATCAAACACGTTGTGAAAGTGCGGCATTGTTGATTGGATGTATTCATCTATGTATAAGTGGGTATTTGAAGCTCGGTCCTTTCTAGTCGACAATGCATTCATACCTAACGAGATTCAAAATTTATTTGCAATAATGCAATAATATTTCTATGAAACAAGTTCATGCTTCTTGTGTCTGACGAGGGAAGGGTTATTACGTATTCTGCATTAGGAATTTTTGAAAACATCTTGTTTGGTTTAATTTTGTTGGCGTTTTACGCCTCACTCAGCAATATTCAAGCTATTGGGCAGCGGTCTGTACCAGACAATCCAGTGATCAAAGTCATGAGAATCGATCTACGCAATTGGGATACGATGACACGTGTCAACCAAGTCATTGAACCTGACCACCCGATCCCGTTAGTCCCCGCTTGCAACAAGCATGGGTTGCTGAAGACTAATTCTTCCCGGATCTTCACGGGTCGAAAATGTCATATTGTATGAAATATACACAGCAAATGTCCGAGTGTTTGCAAAGTTTTGTGCCAGATGTTTGCGTCAGTGTTTTAGAAGCTATATCATATGAAATGAACTGCAGATTTATTACTGAACAATTGTGCAAGTTGTAAGATAGATTCAGCCAACTGCTTCACTGTTTTGTTAGTCCCAGGCTCTGACTATATCAACGCCAGTCTGATGCACGTAGGATTATTTTATGCAAAACGTTCTGACGTATTATATGATCATTCCTCTGTTTTGTATCATGCAGTAATCTGTCTTAAGTGCTGCACACCAGTGAAGATCTGGGTCAGCAACTAATACTTGTAGGAAGTGACTAAAGTGATAGAGTGATCTGGCTCGCTGACATGGTTGATACATGTCATCGGATCCAAATTGCGTAGATCGTTGCTCATGATGTTGATCACTGAATTGCTAGTCCAGATTCGATTATTTACAAACCGCAGCCATAATGAAATAAACAACAAAACAACCAGTTTGAAACAATCTGAAGTCCTGCACTATCACAGTTTCCTCTTCTGTTCCAGAGTTTTAATCAAAGGAGAAACTACATCGCCGCTCAAGGTATGTTGTATACGATCATAGTGAGTGAGTGAGCTAATATTTAACGTCACAATGTCATTCTTAATATCAATAAATCAATAGGCAGTAAAGATTTACTTTACTTTTTACTTTGGACAATTGACATTAGAATGTGATTAGAGCCAGCAGAACACATATGGTTAAAACTTAGCTTTAAAGGTGATGACAATGTTGTTGTAATGTTTCAAAACAACGCCATCCGTTTTCAACTCTGCTTATGTATAAAACTTTAAATTTATCTCTGGAGGTAGCTAGTTGAATTCAAAGTGTCTCATTAATGCTTCTTCTGCATGCGCCGCCACTGTAGATCATCCCTCCTTTGAGAGATTGATGTTGATATATAAATACCGTTGATTTGTAGCCCCCAGTAAGAAGACCGTGGGAGACTTCTGGAGAATGATCTGGGAACGTTCCTGCAGCCTTATTGTCATGGTGACTGGTCTCGTAGAAGGATGTAAGGTAGATACAAGCAGGCATGATTTACAACTATGATAAACAAGAATTTTAATTTCGGAGATAGACTTTGTTCCGAAAATACTTTAAACAATTAAACTTACTTGAGACTAAACGACAAAAGAGTGTTTGCTGGGCATTCAGAGGAACCTGAAAAATGCAATATTTTGGTTAGAATGTGTGTGGTATTGTCAGCATAAATTTCAGGTGAAATGTGAACAGTACTGGCCGTCACAGGGCGTCCTGAACACAGGTCTGTTCCAGGTGGAAGTTGGAGCCATACAAACCCGAGCAAACTTTACAGTGAGACATCTGAAGGTCACGTCTTGTACAGTAAGTATCGGCATGATGTCATGGATTATTTACAGTCATATTTTATTTGACTAACGTTCAGAAATATAAAGTGAAAAACCGCTTTCCATGGCTGTAAGAAATCTATAAGTATACAATCCAAATGTTTCAGGAGCAAGTATTTGTGAATCACTATCGTGTAGGTATTCTCGAAAAGATGACAAACAATTTCAAAGGCTGTCAAGTGTTCATCTGAAAAACAATGGAAACATAAAGTAAAAGTAAAAGATAGGAAACTTCATTGAACATCAGTTTTGCCACTGATGCGTCAGATTTGGGAATTTGTCTCCCATATCGCTACAATAAAATGCTTTGAAAGTTTAACTGAGATTTATCGTGATCACACATCTTTTCAGCAAGACTCGTTCGAAGCTGATTGAAATCTTCGTTGAAAGAGCATACTGCATAGTACCTTGAAACCTTGAAAATGTAATCACCAGTATTTCTAAGTAAGGCGTAACAATCGCAAACAGGATACTTTTTTCATGTATAGACAATTAAAATATCATTTGTAAGTTCTCAAACTGAAGAATTCGTGGAGAGTCCAAACATGTAGGGGATATATATACCAGTTGTCTGGCTGGTAATCAAATGAATACGCTAAGAAGTAGGAATTACCTCAAGAAACGTCAGACTTAAATGTCCCAAGTGAAGTGAAAATTAAACTCAGTGTATAAGATTAAAGTTGATTGGCTATATGAAGAACACTACTTTGGAAGCATGTGAGAGTTGTTATATAAACAAACAAACGCGTGAATTTGAATGAATGTGCAATTGGCGCCTGATTTGTTGAACTATGAATGCTAATCCTTTCTACAACAGACAGCAGAAAGTCGGTCAGTTCTCCAGTTCCACTTCACAACCTGGCCTGACCACGGTGTACCTGACACCCTCGCTCTGGTCAACTTCATCTGGCTGGTGAGACAGACAGCTGCTGAGACAAACGGACCACTACTCGTCCACTGCAGGTAGGCAAACCATCAAAACGTCAGACGGACCACTGATTGTCCACTGCAGGTAGGCAAACCTTAAAAACGTCGGACGGACCACTGCTCGTCCACTGCAGTTAGGCAAACCATCAAAACGTCGGACGGTCCACTGCTCGTCCACTGCAGGTAGGCAAACCATCTAAACGTCAGAAGGACCACTGCTCGTCCACTGCAGGTAGGCAAACAATCAAAACCTCAAGACGAATCACTGCTTGTCAACTGCAGGTAGGCAAACAATAAAAACGTCGGACGGACCACTGCTCGTCCACTGCAGTTAGGCAAACCATCAAAACGTCAGACGGACCACTGCTAATCCACTGCAGGTAGGCAAACCATCTAAACGTCAGAAGGACCACTGCTCGTCCACTGCAGTTAGTCAAACAATAAAAACGTCAGACGGATCACTGCTTGTCCACTGCAGGTAGGCAAATCATAAAAACGTCAGACGGACCACTGCTTGTCCACTGCAGGTAGGCAAACCATAAAAACGTCAGACGGACCACTGCTCGTCCACTGCAGGTAGGCAAACAATCAAAACGAAAGACGAGCCACTGCTCGTCCACTGCAGGTAGGCAAACAATCAAAACGTCAGACGGACCACTGCTCATCCACTGCAGGTAGGCAAACAATAAAAACGTCAGACGGACCACTGCTCGTCCACTGCAGGTAGGCAAACAATAAAAACGTCAGACGGACCACTGCTCGTCCACTGCAGGTAGGCAAACAATCAAAACGTCAGACGAGCCACTGCTCGTCCACTGCAGGTAGGCAAACAATAAAAACGTCAGACGGACCACTGCTGATCCACTGCAGGTAGGCAAACCATCAAAACGTCAGACGGACTACTGCTCGTCCACTGCAGGTAGGCAAACCATCCAAACGTCAGACGGACCACTGCTGATCCACTGCAGGTAGGCAAACCATATAAACGTCAGACGGACCACTGCTCGTCCACTGCAGGTAGTCAAACAATAAAAACGTCAGACGGATCACTGTTTGTCCACTGCAGGTAGGCAAATCATAAAAACGTCAGACGGACCACTGCTCATCCACTGCAGGTAGGCAAACCATCAAAACGTCAGATGGACCACTTCTCGTCCACTGCAGGTAGTCAAACAATAAAAACGTCAGACGGATCACTGCTTGTCCACTGCAGGTAGGCAAACCATAACAACGTCAGACGGACCACTGCTCGTCCACTGCAGGTAGGCAAACAATCAAAACGAAAGACGAGCCACTGCTCGTCCACTGCAGGTAGGCAAACAATCAAAACGTCGGACGGACCACTGCTCATCCACTGCAGGTAGGCAAACAATAAAAACGTCAGACGGACCACTGCTCGTCCACTTCAGGTAGGCAAACAATCAAAACGTCAGACGAGCCACTGCTCGTCCACTGCAGGTAGGCAAACCATCAAAACGTCAGACGGACCACTGCTGATCCACTGCAGGTGGGCAAACCATAAAAACGTCAGACGGACTACTGCTCGTCCACTGCAGGTAGGCAAACCATCAAAACGTCAGACGGACCACTGCTGATCCACTGGAGGTAGGCAAACCATATAAACGTCAGACGGACCACTGCTCGTCCACTGCAGGTAGGCAAAGCATCAAAACGTCAGAAGGACCACTGCTTGTCCATTGCAGGTAGACCAACCATCAAAACGTCAAGACGGATCACTGCTTTTCCACTGCTGGTAGGCAAACAATAAAAACTTGAGACGGACCACTGCTCATCCACTGCAGGTAGGCCAACCATAAAAACGTCAGACGGACCACTGCTCGTCCACTGCAGGTAGGCAAACAATAAAAACGTCAGACGGACCACTGCTTGTCCACTGTAGGTAGGAAAACCATCAAAATGTCGGACGGACCACTGCTCGTTCACTGCAGGTAGGCAAACAATCAAAACGTCAGACGGATTAACATGTCAATCATATATATGTTTGAGTAGGAGGGACGATAAAAAAATTTGCAATTGCAATCGCTTGTTAAAGTGACTCCATCCTTCATGTTGACTGAAAGAGCTTGTTTTGGAGACACTAGCCATCCCCTTTCAGATGACGTAATCATAAGGACATAACTTATTCTAATGTTTTCACTTATTCATACATGATACACTGAATGGTCACACAAGTGTCAGCTGACAATATATTGTAAACAGTACCAGCTTGAATATCTGGACACAATGTTTTAGGAAGATTGAAATGGGGGTGTCCTTAAACAACAGCCCTCGACAAAAATCTTTGACTGTTGATTATGAAGGGAAGTCATCCAATACTATACTGAACATATTTTATATGATATACTCTGAGGGCATACCATTATCCAAGAGGTACCAAATGAAATGTTAGAAATATTTTGCCCCCTGATAGACCAGGCCCGAGGGGAGGGGGTGGTGGATGTCCTGGGGTACGTGTCAACCATGAGGGATCAGAGGAAGAACATGATACAGACTCCGGTAGGTGGAGTGTAGATGTCCGGACACTGATGGGTGAGTGAGTGAGTTAAAATTTTACATCGCATCGGCAATATTACAGCCATACACAGCCATGGAAACAAGGTCATCAGTAAAATCTGTTTAAAATATATGTCGACAAACGACAGTAAAACCAACTAGACTATCACAGATATATATTTAAAACTAGTAATTAAATCTAAAATACTTTAACTTTAGAGGACGATACAATATAAAAACAATCTATAGATCTTTCTAACGTGTATATTGAGACATGGGAAGCTTATTCCTGAACTTAAGGTGTGCACAAAAGGTAACTTTTAATCATTGAAACTAGAGTTATGTGGCTTATATATAATCCTAATCAGATTTAAGATGAGACGCTTCCACTGTCATATATTTTCAATTAGGCTTGTGAGTAAGTTTGGATTTACGCCGTTTTAAGCTATATTCCAGCAATGTCACACCAGAAATGGGCTTCACACATTGTACCCATGTGGGGAATCGAACCCGGGCCTTCGGCATGAGGAGCGAACCCTTTAACCACTAGGCTACCTCACAGCCCCAAATTAGGCTTGTATATTTCCCACAGGAGCAGTATCAGTGTGTCTTCCATTGCCTATTGGAGATGACAAAATATGGCAACACCAGCATGGACGTTGACAGCTTCATCAATTGCTATCTCAACAGTGGTATGGACACTACAGTGGACGGAAGGACATTCAGGCAGATGTCAGAGGTCGGTTTACAGAGAACATAATACATCGTTCTTTCAGTTATCAGTATACCTAGTTCTGTGTATGCCATTATACATTTCCCATTCTCTCACTTCTGTGTAACGGAGCCACTAAATAAGTATTTGAGACGGGATTTCTATGTAAATTATCTTTGCATATGGTACATTAGATATGGTACATTACATATATGGTACAGAAACCGTACTGTAGTATTTATGATTGGTTACGGATCATCATTTACCTCCAACAAAACCTTCCAGCAAGAGCAGGTACCGAGACCTGATAGTTGGTCGAAATTGAGATCTTGTTTGGGTCGATAGAACAAGTAATTGTAGTTGTTTGGGTCATCTGACAGAATTGTGTGGGTGTGTGCTCCAGTTTCAGTTATTTACAAGTTGCAATTACAAAAAAACCGGTGTGCACTAATTCACCCACCTATGCTGTATCTATGTTTAGGTTGTTCTGCCAATTCACTTTGCCCCAATAGCATTCGTAAAGTATTAAGACATCATTTGTACAAACGTTTGTCTTGTTTGTGATATCTATTTCAAGTAAGATCTATTTCTTCATCTGTGTCAGGTTTTTTTCAAAATAAATCATAACAGTACTGGTGTGAATCAATTGATTATTTGTCCATTCGATGTGAGTAATCGATGTGTTACTGCCTCATCCAATCAACATAAACCAATGCACATTAATAAAATTCATGTCAAAGAATATATACACTGTATGATATTTGATTCACCGATCGATTTTGTTGCAGATGCTTACAAATCAACAAAACGATGGTAAGTAGATACATGGTGTACTAAATATCGATGACAATGTAAACATGCATCTTGAACGATATGAAGCTAGATCAGATTACCATTTCCTTAAAAATACGTATTGGTGGAATGATCGAAACATTAAATGTTGCAGATTGTCCCTCCCGACACAGGATGTGGGTGGATGGTAATCCTGACTTCATTGTCCGAGTGGGTCCGGTAGGTGGACAGAATTTCCTTGACGTGGACTGATGTTTTCAATTAAATATTAAATGAAACGAACACGAACGGAACAAGTGTTATAATGTACACGTGGTTTGACAACCATATCAGTATCAGACAATCTCTATGTGAGCATGCAAGTATCGTTGAAATGGTTACTGAAATTTTGAAATCTTTCTCTCTCCTCTCCTGTTAAGTTATACCTGCGTAAAGATCTAAAAAAACACTCGTAGGTGATCAACCTTCTAAGAATTTTCCAAACACAATACATATAATAGATATGCCGATTTTTAAGTAAATAAGATATGGCGTAAAAATTATTCGGTTTTATATTTATATCTCCTTTGTTTTGAAATTTCTATTTGAACTAAACTGAACTCAAATATTCCCTCGATAGTTCTTCTCCAGAAATGTAATGATGTGTGAAATGTCCACAATAATAAGAGTAGCATGGCATATGATATTTTCCGTTCGTGACTTCCCGTGTATCATATATAATGCTTAAGACATTTCACCAAAATCAAGAACATAATTGGAAATTAAAACTTTACCTTTTCATTTTGCATTTGAGAAGTATCGATCATTCACGTGTTTTAGTCTATGACCTATGTGAGCGGGTACCTTCAAGCGGTTGCCCCGCCAGCTGGGTTGGTGAAGCTGCTGTGGAAGCTGGTGGAAGAGAACAACATCCACAACATTGTTGTCGTCACCCCACTGGAGGTATCTATTTGACAGCTCTTGTGTTTCTTTCTGGCTTTCAGTATGCCAACCCTGGGGCAGGATGCGCTTGCAACACGCATCGCTGGCAACACCGCAGTTTGATACAATACTGTTTCCTAAACATATGCCAAAGAGAATCTGCAGTGACCATGTATGATAATGGCAGTTAACTTATTCAATTCTATTTTCTGTCAATTATATTGATGCAAAACAGTATTCATGTTCGCATAGAAATATGTTCGCATGTTCAAATAAAAGCTGTTCATGTTTAAACTAACAATTGATATAATCTCTGTATCCTCTATACAAACATTAATCCTTGTCAAGTGTGTTCCTAACGACATCGGGCGGTGGGGTAACCAAGTTGTTAAGCGTTCGCGCTCAACGCCGACAACCCGGGTTCGATTCCCCACATGCGTAAAATGTATGAAACCCATTTCTTGTGTACCCCACTGTTTTATTGCTGACCGATTGCTAAAAGAGGCGTTAAACTAAACTCACTCACTCAGCATGGTATAGTACCAGTGAAGATCCGGGTCATCAGCAACCCATGCTTGTTGTAAAAGGCGACTAACGGGATCGGGTGGTCAGGCTTGCTGGCTTGGTTGACACGTGTCATCGTATCCCAATTGTGTAGATCGATGCTCATCGATCGATCGCTGGACTCGGTTATTTACAGACCGCCACCATATAGCTGAAATACTGCTGAGCGCGGGTAAACCAACAACCCAATCAATCAACCAACATAACGACATATAAATATTGTACACCTACTTAATTGTAACTGCAGGAAAGTTATAATGCCATGTTGCAAATATAAAATTATATAGTTTTGGGTAAATATGTAAACCAGTGTATTTTTCTTATCTCACTGACCGTTTTGCTTATTCCCAGGCTGATGTTGCTGGAAAAGAGAACGAGGAGAAAAAGTATGGTGATGTGACCATAAAAACGACCCGTCAGATCAACCTTACTTCAGGCCTCATTCTTGTGAATGTAAAACTACAAACAAAGGCGAGAGTTCATACTTTAAACCGTTTGTATTTTGCATGTAATTAGCAAAATCACCCCTCCCAAAAAATGAAAAACAACTACAAACACCCCCCGACCCCACCCCAGAAAAGAAAACCCAACCAATAACAACAAACAATAAACAAAGCAAATACAAAACATAAAACAAAACAACAACAAAACAAAAGAAAAACACCAGTAACGCAAAAGTAGCAGCATTGGACGCAATTTGGCGTATATTCATACAAAATGAACACGAAATATGAATTTCTTATTTGTGCATGTATCGGCATTGACATGGACCTCACACTGACATCACCTTCCCTCAGACTGACCTGATGAAAGTGGGTTAAACCCAATTCGCTCATACTCTTGTTTCGTGTTTTGTCCATTAAGAAGTTTTGATTTCTGTCACAGAACTCAAAACTCACCCGATCAGTGAAGATGCTGCAGATACCTGGTCAAATCTCTATTGAACACCTTGGGGCCTTAATACTAGGCAACCCCCACCTCCACCACCTGTCATGTCATCCATACCCTACTGTTGTGCTGCACAGGTAAATTTTACATCATACATTTGTTTATCTCAATTTTGGCAAAAAAAATTCTTCCAAAGATCAAATACTACTGATACGATTTTTTCATTAAAATGATCTGGTTTGAGTCAGTGTCGAATTGGTATAACTGAAATATTGTTCAAAACATGATTATAAAGGTCACGGTGTGTTTTCAGAGAGGCTGACCGAAAGACTGCTGTGTCTCTTGGCATCATGGGAAACATTCTCTGTGGCATCCTTGATGATCATCGCGTGGACGTCGTCGGGCATGTCAGAACATTCCTCCAAAGTTGTCCTGGCTTTCATCTTACAAGGGTGTGTGTTTACTCCCATATTGTCGCCAGTTCTGATATTGTCGGGCATTTACCCAGTCAGCAATATCCAAGCTGTAAGTCAATATTCCAACTCTGACCAAATCTAACAAGTGATTGATATTAAGAGCAAGGATCTATGCCCTCGGTACTGACGACTTGAACCCCAAATTTCTCAAAGTTTGAACCGTGGCAAAACCTCAATCCAGTCTCATGTGGTGAGGTTACACATTTGCTTCTAAATATATGTAAACTGTTGGTTGGTCCCTTATCAATGTGGCAATCCGAACACAGAATATATCAGTCAAAGCTTCAATCGAAGCAGCATCCGCAATCCGATATCAGGGTGTGAGGCTTCAAATGTTAACCGTTGAATGGGTGATACATCTCCAATATTTTCACCGGACTTTGAATGATTAGTTACCCTATTTGAAAAATACACACGCCTTTCTCTGATTGATATCCCCCATCACCCACCTATGAGAGTAACTTCCTAGTAAAGAAACATGGATCCACACATCAATGTTTCTAGAGTATTAGTTCACTCTGTCCAGTTGATACAACTTTAATATAAATAGGGGTTTCATCTGCTACCGAGTTGATTATGTAAGCAAACCATTCGTGGATGATCTCCTTTAGTTGGTATTTATTTGGTGTTTAACTCCCCAGACAGCAATGATCTACCTATGTCACGGTCTGATTTATATTATGAGCTTGACACGCTGCCGGGGTTATCTGACACTTTATGTTTAATCTATCACCAGGCGCAGTAAATGCCAGTCTCCCTATACGATCACCATGGGTCGTTACGCATATATTTTTAGCCACCATACCCGCTTGGGCTCAAAGCGTTTTGAATTACTTTGATAATTCCACGAAGTATATAGTATAGTTGCTGTTGCAGGATGATGTTCAGCTGCTGTTTGACTTCAGTCGTCAATGTGGGCTGATGGAGGCGGCGGCAGGCAACTACGCTAATCTGTGACAGTGGACAGTTTCTGTGTTCAGTTTGAAGTTATCATATGGTGACCCTAAATATTTCTGATTCTCTGGTAAAACTGTTTATTTTCACAATGTAACCTTCTTAGTTTTTCATTTTATTGCATTGTATTTTACTTTGTTGCAATGTTGTTGCATATGTCATATGTTCGATTTTTCTATTTGTACATAGTAATTGAGACAATAAGTTAGGATACCTTAACATGCGCTATCTGAGCTAGCTGGTGTTCTTAAAGACAACAACCTACACATGTTGTTGACATTCGTGGCAAGCAGTTTGAATGTGGGGGAATGAGAGTCGAGGATAATGGAGTTCCAGAGGATACAATGATTATATGTATGTGTTACTCCAAGACCATAATGCCATCAGTGATTTAGGTTAAGTGTGTCTAACAAACAGCAATTAAGAATACTGTTTTCAAAATGCACATACCATGACACGGTCTTGTAGAAATTACACATAATTAGGAACAATTGTTTGCAAATGATCTAGCGTTTGTCTCCCTTTTAAATAACTCATAACTAGCTTACAGAAACGAACTCAATCTTATTTTATATGAATCAATAAATTTTCAAATTTGGTCAAACAACATCACTTTGAATCAAAAGCAAATAAAACTAAAGAGATCATTATTGATATCTGAGGAAAGCTTACTTTACGAGCTGCAAAATTTCGAACGAACTTTTCCTATTTTCTTTTCATCGAATTTAATTTCCATCGATATTGAAAAAGAAACAGGTCTCGCCATTAATTTACCTCTGTCAGAGTGTTTAATTACAGTTCTTTCTTACCCTATTAATGTTGCTCTTATATCTTAAAGGCACTATTCGCTAAGAATAAATAATGCATTTGTCTCAATAACACTAACTATCAGCCCTCAGGGAAGCTACCATATAATTCATTGCAATAAACATTACGTAGCTAAATTACATTAATAAATAAAAAAAGTTCGAATGAATTTATGCCCTCAACAGACTGTACTTTCTTTCAAGCGAACCCCATAGAGTTATCTCCCCTGGAACGCTCCTTACGAATACCCTACGCACAATTTGTGATTGAAACCAGTTTGGCCAACACATCCATCACAGCCTGCGACAGTTGTTGATGTACGGAGCAGTTATTTACATTCCATATATGGCAAGTGTTCTCTGTTTGGAAGCTGTTAAGTTTCAAGTATCGATTTCAGGCAAGTCGTAAGGGATAATAAGTATTTTATTGCATCTATAGGAATTTAAAGCGAGTGCATATGCCCCAATATAATAATATAAGCGAAAATATTGTCGAGAATGTGTTACATTGTGCCTTTACCTCCGATACCTTTTGTAATGACCTTTTTAGTGCTGTACATATATAGTAGCCAAAGTAGTATCTGAGCTATTAATAATAGCATACGTATAGTTTAACAGTTGTGTCTTATTGCCCATTTTTCAGACTGCTTCTCTCACTTTTCTCTTAGTTTTAGAACATGTCTCGTAGTGCCCTACAAAACAGTAAATGCTTAACTTCATTCGTATGTGTAGTTTATTGTATTTTATTGCTTCCTGTTATATTTTCACTCACGATGTCATTGGAAAATAAAGTTTCTTCTAATCTGATGTGCAACTTATTGTGAATAGTCTAAGCAGTGTCAGTTTATATTCTTAACAGATAACCGATTACCTTTGGCTACAGAGCCATGCATGAAGATCTGAGATAGACACGACATTTAACAACTCATGCTTGACGTAAGATGGTCAGGCTCGCTGTCGTGCTTCACACATGTCAACGTTCCCCAATTGTGTCTACAGATCGATCGTGCTATTATCACTGGCTTGTCTGGTCAAAACTCGGCCATTCATAGACCGCCGCCATATACAGTACACTTTGAATATAATGCCACCGTTTGTCCAGGAGAAAATATGGCGTTATATCCAGGGTGGCATTATAACCAGGTAGGACAGTATGCAATGAACAAGGTGGTCGAGGTGATGCCTCACCTCATGAGACTTGTGTGACTAAATGATCACAGCGTCTTGGGGATCACAGCGTCTTGTAGGTTGCAGGAAGTGTATTGTCACATGTGTTATCCTATCTTGGATTACATGGCTACTGAAATCTAAGCATTAATGAGTTTGGTTAATTAATTTGAGTCATATCTATTAACCAATTATGGCATGTATACTACCTGCAGCCAGTGTAATTGACATTTTAACCAAAAGAAAATGACATTTTTTTCCCCAAATAATTGGCATACGGCGTTATATCCAGTTGGCATTATCACCAGGGTATATTTTAGGCAGGAAATCCGTTCTGGCAAAATATCCAGGGTGTCACTATAACCAGGGTCATTATAACCAGGGTGCACTGTAACTGGAATACTGTAGTGTAGATTTTACAACCAACCAACCTTTGGCTTGGTGGGTTACATTTTTTCCTTCGTATTCAAATGTGCTTGTATAACATAAGCTGACAGCTGTTTAGTTTTGTGTTTCCGTTCAAACAATGGGTACATCAGAGACTACCGAGAATTTAACACCTCCTATCCGACACATCCTGGTTTATAAAACTGATACATATAATGTAAACCAGAATGCCGTTGTACAAAACAACCTTAGCGCAAAGACCGCTTTGTACTAAGGCACCCAGGTCCATGCTGTTCGACCGTGAATTCAACATGTACACGTTCGAGACAACGCAATCGAATGTAGGTTCAGGAAGAACGCCTAATTTGAATGAAATAAAAAAAAGGTATAATTGTTTTTATTTCCGCGGTATGATGGAGGCCTTACATAATGGAGTCAGGATGAAACACAATGTCAAAAGACTGACACCATGAGCATCGTTTTGTACACTTGGAATACGATGACATGTTTGCGAGCCTGACGCCAGTTCGCGCCTCTGATGACATGCGCGGGTTACCGATGGTCAAGCCAAGTCCGGACTTCACGAAGTGCTGCGCGTTAGCATTTAATAATAGTGTACAGTCCTAACAAAGTCCTAGTCCATCTAGGAGTGAGTTGAGTTTTACGCCGCACTCAGCAATGTTCCTGTTATATGGCAGCGGTCTGTAAACAATCGAATCTGTACCAGACAATCCAGTGATCATCAGCATGAACATCGATCTACGGAAATGGGATACGATGACATGTGTCAACCCAGTCAACGAGCCTGACCACCCGATCGAATTAGTCGCCTTTTACGACAAGCATGGGTTACTGAAGATCAATTCTAACTCTGACCTTCACGGGTCGTATCCGTCAAGGGAATGATATGTCAGATATGTAGACTACCGTTGATTCTTTGGCGAAGTAGTGTCCATGAAACATTCGTCCTTGGAAATGTAGATATATTGTACTCGTGTCTAGCTATGCGTTAGCTGCATCCATTCACATGGCCAGCTTAACATGAAGGACATGCCTGTAATGACATCTGCTGGATTTGCTTTACTTTGCTTTTATGTTATTGCAAGCAAAACGCCAAAATAAGAGCATGTTGTGAAATCCTTCATATACGACATTCCCAGGAAACTTTTCTGTCAACACAGTTATAAGATATCAAAATCTTCGTCCTGGTCTGTGCGGCAGAGTGTTACAATGGCTGTGACTGACGGTGTTGTGCTTTTGCTTGCCAGTTTCAGCCTCGTTTCAAGTGAGTATTTTCTTTGTGCAGGTGTAGAAGCGCCAGCTCTTGTACTTAGAATGTTTCTTATATATCCTCGACTATGCCATGTATACCGTATACATGTATATCAACTATATGCCGTATAGGACCATGGATAGAGATGATGAGTTTAGTGACAGCATGGGGGTCCACTGGTCCGTATATTCAGATACAAGTTACAGCGCATAACATAATAAAGCGCCTGAAATATATATTGTACATGTGACTGTAGAAAACGTGATCGTAATATAAATCCTAAGAATACATACTTTGCAAGCAGTGATACATTGGGTATTTTTAGATGCGATCAATTGTTGAAATTTTATTTGTGAAGGAAATGAATAGTAATATGCGGGAATGATAGAGCATCTAAGACCATTATAAAATGGACATACAAGACAAAAGTGGTATTCTGATTCTATGTTCCTAACTACACACAAAAGAACATAGCCTGTCTTCACTATTTAAACGTATTTTTCAACCTTCTTGGATTAATAACTTATGATTAGAGCAGCTGAGATATGAAAGGGCAGTACGATACACGGCATATAAACTTCAAGGTTTACCTCATGTTTTATTGAACGGTACAAAGTTTATAAATTTAGTTTTTAAACTTATGGAGACCTTCAATCCAGCGTTGCTTATCTGTATCTATACATACAGGACCACTATACAGCAGAGGCAGAACACTGATGTTGACTTGAAGCTCGTCACCACCAGTTATTACTTCCCGTTTGACTACATCGCCAGCTTTGTTATTGTGTGGATGTCAGTCATGAAAAGAAACGTTCTGATTATCAGAGAATAGGTGATAGGGGTTAAGGTTTGTATTTAAATACGTATGACCTAGGCCAAGGGACCAATAAATACCGGCTGCGCTTCTATCTCCCATAATGTTTGTTTTTAACCCAAGTGTGAAGGCTGTAACAGTGTGTCTCCACTATGTTGGTTCATAAAACCGGGTGTGAAGGCTGTGACACTGCGGCTCCACCACGTTCCTTTAAACACCTTAGTGTGAAGGATGTGAAAGCATGTCTCCATTGCATTTGCTTAAACACCCTAGTATGAAAGCTGTGACAGTGTGTCTCCTCCTCGTTTGTTTAAAACCCATGTGTGATGGCTGTGACAGTGTGTCTCCATAATGTTCGTTCCTAAACACGTGTGTGATGTCTGTGACAGTGTATTTCCACTATGTGGATTCCTAAACCCGAGTGTGAAGGCTGTGACAGTGTGTCTCCACTACGTGTGTTGAAAAATCCGAGCGTTCGATTCCTAAACCCGGAAGTGACGGCTGTGACTGTGTGTCTCCACTATGTTTGTTTATGAACTCGAGCGTAAAGGCTGTAAAAGTGTGTCTCCACTCCCTTTGTTTAAAATCCCGAGCGTGAAGGCTGTACCAGTGTGTTTTCACTATTTTGGTTCCTAAACCCGGAAGTGGCGGCTGTGGCTGTGGCTCCACTACGTTTGTTTATGAACCCGAGTGTGAAGGCTGTCAGGTTTACTCCCATAACGAAGACCTCCCAAAACGTAGACCTTCCTAAATGCAGATAAAAATAGCACACTAATTAATTGGGTCATGCTGGTCACCCCTAATTAATGAATGGCCTGGTCTACAATTTGATAAAGATGGAGAACAGCAATTGACTAAGTGAACATCATTGTCTAACACCAGTGGAACAATAAACAATATTTTTCCAAGGATACCATTTTTTAAAAGAAGATAAAGTAATTTATTTCGGTTAACCATATCGAACGCTTTCTTGAAATCCACGAAAGCACAGTAGAATCTGCCTTTTCTTCGAGTTATATGCTCATGAACAATGGATTCAAGAATAATTTACACAAAGTGTTCAATAACGATATAGTTATATATATAGTTTCTAGGTTCATTATTGCTTTCCTTTTAATGAAGAGGGTAATGTCCAAGTAACTCTCCATTCCTTAAAAATAATAGAGCCGAGGCCCCGGAGACTCGTGAGTTACGAGGATATTACCCTACTTAAATTACATTCAAAGTTTTGGAGCGAGCAGACAATGGAATGACGTCACAAATGTAACTTAAATATATGTGCAGTTCCGGGCAATTACAATTCCGGTATTTTTTTCCCACGGTATTTGACAACAATAAAGGACAGCAAAAGAAAATTCTTCACGGCAAGTAACATAAGAGAAAAATTAAAGATAAAGTTATGAACCCTATACAAAATTAACTAAGTCGGGGGGATGTCCCACGACCTATATAATAGCAAGTTGATGTTCAGAAGTCATTAATTGTTTCATTCCCTATCAATTATCTACTGTAAAATAAACACTCAAACAGTCACACAATCAATTATTCGAGGTTACTGTATGATATATATATATATTATTTCACGAATGGCATGATAAATTCTGAATGGCGATAACTGTTACAGTTAGTTGTGAGGAAACATCTACTTCTACTGCCATGATCCCTTCCGCCGCTTTATATAAAAGCACGATCGGCAGGAGTGAACGGGTTGGACACATCGATGAATAGCTAATTAAGTAACATGATTAATTCTGTTTCATTAATTTAACGAACGACGGAGTAATTTTGCAAATAACGCTAAAATATGGCGATGACTGTTCCCTAGCCAGTAGGGTGCAATCATATGCTTTATTTTCTTTAAAAATTCTGTTGGAATACCGTCGTCTCCTGGTTCCTTATTCAGTATAGCATCGTTTGTTGCAGATATACTTCCTGCAATTGTTATATAATAAGACAGTTCATCATTTACACAATCAGTATAATGTTCATAACTATGTTCAGGAATATAGTTTCCAATATAAGCATCCCACTCCTGGTCACAGTCATCACGTGATACAAGATTTAATACATCTTTAAAATATGTATACCATGTTTCTGGTAAAATATTTTTCTTATCGGATCGCCTAGATGAATATTGTTTAAATAACCTATACATATTATTCATGAAATATATATTGACGAAATAAGGGATCACTTGCTAGATTGTCAAAACTCGTTACGTGGGTGATACCGTTTCTCTGAATCAAGGGTACATCTTACTAATCACGGATGCAACTAACTATAACAAGTGGTGTTTTAACGGGTCTGCGTTTTGGGAGGATACCGGCTGTGACAGTGTCTGTCCGCTATGATAGTTCCTAAACCCTATCGCGAAGGCTGTGACATTGTGTCTCCACAATGTTAGCCCCTAAACCCTATCGTGAATGCTGTGCCAGTGTGTCTCCACAATGTAAGCCCCTAAACCCTATCGTGAATGCTGTGACAGTGTGCCTCCACAATGTTAGCTCCTAAACCAGAGTGTGAAGGCTGTGGAAGTGTGTCACGACAATGTTAGTTCCTAAACCCGAGAGTGAAGGCTGTGGCAGTGTGTCTCAACAATGTTAGTTCCTAAACCTGAGTGTGAACACTGTGAGAGTGTGTCTCCTCTATGTTAGTTCCTAAACCCTATCGCGAAGGCTGTGACATTGTGTCTCCATAATGTTAGTTCCTTAAATCGAGAATAAAGGCTGTGACAGTGTGTCCCCACAATGTAAGCTCCTAAACACGAGTGTGAAGGTTGTGACAGCGTGTATCCACAATGTTATTTCCTTAAACCGAGAATGAAGGCTGTGACAGTGTGTCTCCACAATGTTAGTTCCTAAACCCTAGGAAGTGAAAGGTTGTGAGAATGTATCCACAATCTTAGTTCCTTAACCGAGTGTGAAGGCTGTGAGAGTGTGTCTTCTCAAAGTTAGTTCCTAAACCCTATCGTGAAGGCTGTGACAGTGTGTCTCCACAATGTTAGTTCCTAAACCGAATGTGAAGGCTGTGAGAGTGTATCACCTCAATGTTAGTTCCTAAACCCTCGTGTGAAGACTGTGACAGTGTGTCTCCTCAATGTTAGTTCCTAAACCCTATCGTGAAGACTGTGACAATGTGTCTCCTCAATGTTAGTTCCTAAACCCTATCGTTAAGGCCGTGACAGTGTGTTTCCACAATGTTAGTTCCTAAACACGAGTGTGAAGGCTGTGACAGTGTGTCTCCACAATGTTAGTTCCTAAACCCTATCGTGAAGATTGTGACTGTGACAGTGTGTCTCCACAATGTTAGTTCCTAAACCCGAGTGTGAAGGCTGTGACAGTGTGTCTCCACAATGTTAGTTCCTTAAACCGAGAAGTTCCTTAAACCGAGGATGAAGGCTGTGACAGTGTGTTCTCCACAATGTTAGTTCCTAAACCTGAGTGTGAAGGCTGTGACAGCGTGTCTCAGCAATGTTAGTTTCTTAAACCGAAAGTGAAATCTGTGACAGTGTGTCTCTCCACAATGTAAGTTCCTAAACCCTATCGTGAAGACTGTGACAGTGTGTCTCCACAATGTTAGTTCCTAAACCCTATCGTGAAGGCTGTGACAGTGTGTTTCCACAATGTTAGTTCCTAAACCTGAGTGTGAAGGCTGTGACAGTGTGTCTCCACAATGTTAGTTCCTAAAACCGAGTGTGAAGGCTGTGACAGTGTGTCTCCACAATGTTAGTTCCTAAAACCGAGTGTGAAGGCTGTGACAGTGTGTCTCCACAATGTTAGTTCCTAAACCCTAGTGTGAAGGCTGTGACAGTGTGTCTCCACAATGTTAGTTCCTAAACCCGAGTGTGAAGGCTGTGACAGTGTGTCTCCACAATGTTAGTTCCTAAACCCGATCGTGAAGGCTGTGACAGTGTGTCTCCACAATGTTAGTTCCTAAACCCTATCGTGAAGGCTGTGACAGTGTGTTTCCACAATGTTAGTTCCTAAACCGAGTGTGAAGGCTGTGACAGTGTGTCTCCACAATGTTAGTTCCTAAACCCTATCGTGAAGGCTGTGACAGTGTGTCTCCACAATGTTAGTTCCTAAACCCGAGTGTGAAGGCTGTGACAGTGTGTCTCCACAATGTTAGTTCCTAAACCCGAGTGTGAAGACTGTGACAGTGTGTCTCCACAATGTTAGTTCCTAAACCTGATCGTGAAGGCTGTGACAGTGTGTCTCCACAATGTTAGTTCCTAAACCCTAGTGTGAAGGCTGTGACAGTGTGTTTCCACAATGTTAGTTCCTAAACCCGAGTGTGAAGGCTGTGACAGTGTGTCTCCACAATGTTAGTTCCTAAACCTGAGTGTGAAGGCTGTGACAGTGTGTCTCCACAATGTTAGTTCCTAAACCTGAGTGTGAAGGCTGTGACAGTGTGTTTCCACAATGTTAGTTCCTAAACCTGAGTGTGAAGGCTGTGACTGTGTGTTTCCACTACTTTTCAGTAACATAATATTTCTAACATGGGTAGCTCATTCCGGCATTGTTTTCATATTCAAATGTAAATGATCACACAGAATAAATGAATAAAGTGTGAGAGGTTCAGAGTTATTTAAAGTATTTGTAAACCAACAGTATTCACGTATAAATAGTATATGATGTTTAGCGTGAGTATGTTCATCATGGAAACTATGATAAAAACAATAAATAGATGAATATAAATCTCTGTCAACATTTTTATGTTCTGAACGCCCTACATAAACTACTACAAAAAAAACCGCATAGCACAGATTTTCAGGTACTTTAGCATTTTGGTAACTTATACCTCCTTGACCCCTTTCCGAGTTTGTATCTCTTAGTGCAGAAAACTATGGCTGAAACTGAACCCAACTGGTTGTTAGGAATAAATGTCACATAAGACATGGGTTTAAATGAATCTCGTTTTTGTCGGACACATGCACTTTGTGCACGATAGGCAATAAAACCACCCGGTTCTGGCCATGTTAGTGACAGTTTTCAAACGTGTAGTTGCGGTGTAAAATGATGCCTAGACTTACTGAGGCTCACCGGAGTAATGCGATTGGATATTTGGAGGCATCACAATCAGCGGCGCCTACACGGATCCCAGAGCACAATAGGAAGACTGTGGCATCGCTTTCAACAACATGGGACCACACGGGATAGACCGCGCCACGGAAGACCACGCGTCACCACGCCCGCCCAAGACAGATTCATTAGTTTACGGTACTTACGTGACAAATTCCTTACGGCATCCTCTACCACAACGTCATTGCCTGGGCTCCGGAGAATCTCAGACCAGACATTTAGGAATCGTCTGCGTGACGCCGGTATTCGTCCCAGAAGACCATCATGAGGTCATCCTCACACGACAACATCGTCAGCTACGACGGCAACGGTGTGAGTGAATGAGTTAAGATTTACAGTCACATCGGCAATATTTCAACCATATCGTGTCTAAAACAAGTTCAGAATTCACCATAAATGCATGTAAATTATAAAAACCTGTCATCATAGGACAGCAAAAACCAACTAGGATATCACAGTATAAATAAATAAAACTAGCATCTCTCCCTAAAATTAGATTTCAAATAAGGACAATCCAATATTAAAAATGGTTAAAGTTCGCCAAAAACTGCGGCAATGGTGTGTCAGCCATCGGCCACGGCCTATGCAGATATGAAGAAGTGTCGTTTTGAGTGACGAGTCACGGTTTATACTGAAGCGTCCAGACGGGAGATCACGCAAGTATAGACGACAGCATGACCGTTTTGCTGCACACTGTGTTCAGGAAGTCGACAGATTTGGCGGGAGTGGTTTTATGGTGAGAGCGGGCATTTCATACGGTGGTAGGACAGATCTTCTTAACAGCTCGACGTTATTGTGATGAGGTCAGCAGGCCACACGTCATTCCGTTCATGAACAGACAAAAGGTCATTTTTCAGCTTGATGATGCCCGACCACACGGCAAGGTTGACTACGATGTTCCTGGCACAGAACAACATTCAGGTTCTTCCGTGGCCTTCACGATCACCAGATGTTAACCCAATTGAACACTTGTAGGACGTACTGGATAGACGTGTGCGTCGACGTCATCCACAGCCACAGACTCTTCCAGATTTGTTTTTGGCGTTGCGAGACGTGTACCAGAACACTCCCAGGCCTGTCATCCGGAATCTGATTATGTCCATGGGTAGACGGTGTCAGGCTGTGACTGACTCTAATGGTGGTCATAAACGTTACTGGTTTCGTCTGACCTTGACCTTCATTTACAGTGCGATTAACTGTTTACTTTGTCTACACTGTCTGCTTTAATCATTGCAGTGGCTTTGTTCCAGGCGCATGTCATGTGATGCTCATATTTTCACATAAAACATTGACTACAATCTGTGCTAAGCGTTTCTTTTTTTGAGTAGTATTCATGTATATGAATATCAAGTTTATGTCAGTTCTCCCTGTATTAACTGTCATAACATGTGTGACTACCACAACCGGAAACTATGAATCAGAGCACGGGCTGTACTGTCGGAACCCACTTCACGTCAATTAGATATATTCAGCACATATACCAAACATGTTCATAATAAAACCCGTAAGTAGGTCAATGCACTTCGCGAGATCGTAGAACTCCCGGTGACAAACAACGTACACTTGGTCCGGTCTAGTTAAGTCATATTTGGCAGTCGTAAAATTAAGAACAAGACAAGAATACACGCTTGTCACCGGAAATCTGGTACCGGAAGTTAGCTGGGCCCCTCTTGCATATCACAAGTTGGCGCGCAAAGGTACCAGCTTAATACCTGGAGCACTGCCTCGCAAGACTTACAGGCCCTATTATTTGACGATACTCAAAAGGCAGGGGCTAGATTTTCGAAGCTCTCTTAGCGCTATGATAGTCGTAAGTGCCATCCATTAACGTTAACTTACGACTATCTTAGCGCTAAGAGAGTTTCGAAAATCTAGGCCCAGGCCTCCATAACCTCCACGACGGCTGAGTCGCTTGGTCGAGTGAACCTGGCAGATATACAGAGTAATATTCTTCCTGGTCAATGTAGAGAGCTGTCATGGTTGTGTAGATGCTTGTGTTTGGCTTCCCATGAAGTTTGGCATTATGTCCAGTGTGTAACTCACCATCGCAAAGAACTGTGACATGCTGCTTTAGTTTATTTTACATAACTGTATGCTGCATTTGAGAATATGGCTTTTTTACTAATACGATGCATTTACGTGCTGGAATAGCACGAAATACTGAAGATGTGTCTTTCGCATCTACCTGTTCTCAGGATAAATATTATACAACATACATTTTATCATATTCCTTAAATGAAAGCAACAAAAATTGTTTCTTCTTTTCATTCCATATTCCATACCCAGCTAAAGATAGTGATTTCATTTTATGGTTATCGATTCGTTTTTATAACAAAATTTAATCTGTGGTAGTGTAGTTATTGTATTTTCCACATTTGATTCACTACATGTACTTACTATCAATGTAAAAATACTGTCAATTTAAACATTAACTCCCTCACTGTATACCATAAAAGGTTTTGGAGAAAGGCGTGGCTAAATTGTCTCAGGGTACGCATTTTACCCATCAGGCCAGAATCTTATGACCGAGGGATAAAGTAACCCATTCCCCACTGTATACATTTATCAGTAATTTCTTCAGAGAGCAAGAAAGTGGTAATGTCTGCGTTACACCACGTCCCACAAGTGGCTGACAAGCTGATAAGCCACGATTTAACAGTAACATTTTCAAACCGGGTGTAACTGCATTTATTCCGCAACTGCGTGTATCAATATCACCTTAGATACAACTTCCCTGATGTCAACATGTACACAGCAATAGTAGGTATTCCTACTTTATTGTGGGCTTCCGGATATTGACTCTATATTTAATCCCCTTAACGAGGATATTTACAAAAAAGAAATAATATTATATTCCACACTCGCAATAAGAGTCAAACATCATATACCTGCTGCTAATATAAACCTTTAAGACGTAGCTCTCATCCAACTTTTATCAGCGCCTCCAATGGTAAAACCTGGTCGACCTGGCATTAATAGTATTTAATAAATCAGAACAAATGTACAAACCAAAATATCACCCACTGATAAGCACATATGCCTCTTACAAATCTATATTTCCGGACGGATGCAAGGATGATGACACAGTTGCCTTGTGCCGCCATCATTGGATCTAAAACAGCATCGTCCACATTACCTGACAACAGCTCCATTTTCGCTGCAGAATGAACGCCATCTTAACACCCCTTAAATATATCAAAAACAGTCTAAATCTCAACAATACATACTATTTCCAGATTCTCTCTTACGGCTTCAGGCTATTAAACATTTGTCGTGTCAACATCCACTCTAAATCGAAATTCTCGAACCAATATGACATGGTCAGCCAAGTTGATTGGAAGCACTATGGTCGATCCTGCTGCAAAGGCAGCACTCCACAAATATGTGACACAACTTCACATCACTTATAGTAATTTTAAACTTACAATTAGAAGCCACATCAAAGATCTAATGCAAAATAACTGGGACACCCAAGTAGATATCAATAAATTACATCAAAGAAAACCAACCATCGGGCACTCCAGCTAGGGCTTTCAGTCCAGATTTGAAGAGGACATGTCGTATTGGTCATTCGAGATACACTCATGAATATTTATTAAAATGGAGATCCTCCATTTTGTATCCCATGTGGTGATCACGGTCAAATATGTCCTGTCTGATTGTGTTGATTTTTTTCATCACAAGTGATAAACATTTCGATGTAAATCAATAAAGAATATTTTTCCTAAAGTTAAATCCCATTTGATACTGTGCTTTTTAAAAGACATAAGGAGTTGAAATAGCGTAAATGTATTGTCCTCCTAAAAGGGTACGTAAGGCCAACTTATTCAAAATACATTCCAGTCTACCTGTATTTTAACTGCACACTATTTGTCTAAATTTATTCTCTGGCTAAACTTGCAAAATCATGGTTACTGGGGGAAAGGTATAGGGGGCCATGAAGGACGCAGAGGTGCATGTACCGTAAGTCCTCATGGCCCCTAGCATGATGACCTTACCTTTATTGCTGATGATCTATAGCCCCATGTTTACTTTTGTATCGTGGTGCAATATTGAGATAAAAAAAAAAATTTCTACGACCAGTTTTGAAACATGTTGTGATATTTTGCTAGTTATTATACTGTCTGCCGATGGCAATTATTATGTAACGTAAGAGTACAACTTGTTGAGGTCACAATATGTCTGAAACATTGCCGGCATGACATTAAAGTTAACTCACTCAATACTCACTCTCTCAAAGCTTTGAAAGTCAAATGACTGCCTCACTTGGCGTAAATGATGTATGTTGCGTGAACACCATATGAGGTTAAACAAACATGGTTCACTTTTTTTCATGGAAATTCAGGTCACTGCTTTAACAGGGAATGTTATATGCTTCCCTGTCTTTATCAGATTCCGGACAGATATGAACCGTCAGATGTAAACATGCATAGTTCGAGGCGTTTCATAAACAGAAAAGAGTACAACGTAAGGGGTCGGAAAGCGCTGCAGCCTAACTGGTTTAAGATTTAACATGTGTTTGCAATTAGAAAGATATCTTGATTTTCACAATCCTTGATACCGAAGGTATGAAGATTTGATAAACTATCCGTATCTGACAGACAGTTTTATATATTAATAGAACCAAATGTAAAAGTGATCTGCAGAAGAGATACGCACGGGATGGAGACTGCAAAAGTTTACTTGTAAAACAGTCCCCAACAACGGGTTATGTGAATGTCTTCAAGTTTTTCTGTCAGACATAATGAATACAGGCACGTCAGCACTTGTTTGTATTACTCAGGAATGAAGGAAAAAACATTCAAAATTCTGAAAATAGCGAGTATAATAATGTGCGTGCCTCGAATGAGTAGGGTTATTTATTTGTTGTTGGTTGTTTAGCGACACTCTCTGTTATGTTCCACATATTTTACAGCGGTTTTTAAGAAGTCTAGTCTGGACCACAAACCATGAAACCGTATTCGATCAACATGCCTGTGCCTCTAGTTGCCTATCTCGACAAGCAGAAGTAGTGGAAAAGTTAGTAGTTTGTGACAACAATATCAGTAACAGTCCGTTTGAGTGAGAAACGGACCGATGAATTGCAAATTTTATCATTGTACAAAATTGCCACATAAATATTAATAGTACACATGTTTATCATTTACTAATACCCAACAGCTTTCTTATATTTGAAAATTTTCCGGACTCCACCAAAAAAGTTGTTTAAGAAACTAACATCATTGAAAACGCAAAAGTTGTTATCTGCCGTGGCGGGGTGAAACCGCAGAAACGGAACAGCCAGTCATGGCAGGGGGCTTCTCAAAATCTATTCCGGGAGACCTGTCGGTTCCTCGTCTGTCGAAGTGTCATAGTCACGACTTAAAGGGATGACAAGTGGTGCCACAGTTGCCTCTTGTAAGCCATCCCGAGACCAGTAACCTTGTTCAATGACGTTAGCTACCTTGTTCACACAGTTTTGCCAAGTTTCAGTTGTGATTTTGTTAAGGGATTCCTTAACCAAAACCTCAACGTCACATAATCTAAAAGTTGTGTTTGATCTGGCAACATCTCCTTTGACAATACCCCATATCATTTCAATGGGGTTAAGGTCACAGTGACCCTTACTTTTTATTTAACTGTCAACTTTGTAGAAAGGTTCACCTTTGTGGGTTTTTATCATCTCATATAGCTGAGGCTTATTTGCCTTTGAAGGCCGTGCGATCTGAAATTTGTCGAGCCATGATATCATATCACCTTTTCGACTGTTCGATGTCGGGGTCCTGCACGCTGTGGTATGGGGCATTGTCCATTACGATAAAAGACTTCTCTGGTAGAGCTGGTACCAACTTGTTTTTAACCCAATCGAAGAAAACCGCACCATGCATTTCGGAATGGTAGTCTCTTATATCTGTGAACATTACCCTGAATACCAAGTCGCAGCCTGGGAGAAAGCCTTTGCTGGAGCAACCAGCATGGAGAATCATTAGTCTCTCTCCTTTCCCTAGAGGCAGCTTTCTACGTGACCCCTTACCACCACCATCGGGTTCCCACTGACTGCTGGCAGTGTGCGAGGCATTGACCCAGGTCTCGCCCATGTACACTGGCTCGAACCCTTCCTCGCGCTTCTTCTTTACAACCTTGAGAAAATTATTCCTCAAGCGAATGATATCAGGGCGTTCACAGAGTACTGACCTATTCTCCCCCGAAATTATCTTATAATGATACCCGAAAGAGTGTAAGAGTCGCCAGAGTGTGTACTGTGATACTTTGAGGTTGTGTTCTTGCTTCAAATGCTTTTTTAAAATTTTCAGCGACATGTATTTGTTTTCAGAATAGAGCTTGTTGATAGAAAGTTGTCCAAATGTTTTAATTTGTGTGATTTTGACACGACCCCTACCTGATTCGGATCACCCTCACAATGTTTGTGTTCCAGAACATTTGTCAGTACCCTTGCTTATACTCCTAAAGCTTTTGCTGCCCGCTTACGGAATTTATTAATGGCATAAAATGGTTTGCCTCTTTCGGCTTCAGCACGGAAAAAATCGTACACTTTAATCATCAACTGTTTCACGTCAGCATTCAACTTCATTTTTCAGGCATGTGTATCCCGTGCACGACGAGATAGTGGCTGTTCCGTTTCTGCGGTTTAACCCCGCCGCGACAGATAACAACTTTTGCGTTTTCAATGACGATAGTTTCTTAAACAACCTTGTTGGTGGAGTCCGAAATATTTTCAAATATAAGAAAGCTGTTGGGTATTAGTAAATGATAAACATGTGTACTATTAATATTTATGTGGCAATTTTGTACAGTAATAAAAGTTGCAATTCATCGGTCCGTTTCTGACTCAAACGGACTGTACTTCCCAATTCAATGAAAAACTGTGAACGCGAGCGACTGAACAATGGAAGGGAGGTACTTGAATGTGCTGTGGACCCGAGGAATCCTCTGTAAACATGAGGTAACAATGGAATGTATTGATTTAAGCGGAGTGAATGGGAGAGCAGTAGTTCGTCGTCTGCTATCGGTTCATCGTCTGCTACGGGTTGGATAGGAAACAGTTCGTCTGCTTTAGGACAGTCGTCTGCTGGTTTTTAGAGACAGTTGTGCGCAACGCTAATCAGCGGTTTACACATCATTCTACATGCCTGACCAACGCAGCTGTGCTGAATCATGTCTTAACTGGTCCATGATATCATTTTCCAAAAATAGATGACATACAAAATGTTAGTCCTCGCATAGCTAATCATTCGTAGCACAGACCGCCTTCAGTGTCGCATCCACCTGCATCAGGTATCGTGAGAAAGTAACATTGTGTACAAATGACGAGTGAAAGAACGGGTTTTTACTCCTGGAAATCAAACGTTTTGACTCAATAGTGTAAATGCAGCGACTTACAGTGGACTGTTCTAAAGTAGATTTGGCAAAATATTCCATACTGTTTGAAGGTACTGTTTACACATGAACTGATGTATTGTAAAACAAATTCGTAATGTTGAAAACATTATTGTCATGAGTTCAATAAATGATGAAACTCAGTGAAAACTGTCGAATTCTTAACAAAACTTTACACCAAAACGCATCTGTTGATGCATGATCATTGTGCAATTCGTCATTAAGGTTTGGAGTTGGTTCCCACAAGTTAGTGGAGTAATTCATCTTCGATGCAACCACATATATATACATAACATATGGTGAGTGCTTTAAGTGAGTCTAAACTTTTTTGATGGGTAGTATATTATCATGTTGTTTTAGTGTATCACTGGCCTCATGTTTGTATTACATTGCTAAACATGTTTTCTTTGTAGGGCCTCATATATATATATATGTACGTATATATGTATGGTTTTTTTTACGTAACCCTGATACTTTGAAATGTTTTCAATAGGTTTTTAAAATGCAAAAAAATAAAATATCATATTGCCATGTATGGAGATGTAAGAAGGAGCCCTGATATCATATTGCCATGTATGGAGATGTAAGAGGGAGCATTGAAATCATATTGCCATGTATGGAGATGTAAGAGGGGAGCCCTGATATCATATTGCCATGTATGGAGATTTAAGAATTAGCCCTGATATTTTCAAATGCTTTCAGTGAGTTTTGCACAGACACTAATACGGTTCCACAGTTCATAGCTTCCCACGAGTTCCATGTGATTTTTGCGTGTGTATGTATTATCTGGTAGCTGGTTGTTTCAAGCAGTGTGTAAATAACACCACTGTGTAGCCGACAGCAACTTGATATTATAGTTTACCCTCGACACAGTACAAATATACTGACGTGTGCTTATGTCATGGTTTTGGGATTGTAACAACTTATGGTGCTGTCTTGTGACATGAATACCTTATGCATGTCTATTTGCTGAGATAATTATATAAGGTGACCCTTCACTGAAATAAACAAGTGAAAATCCAGATTCGATCAGATTGTACAGACCGCCGCCCTATGGCTGGAATATTGCTGAGTGCGGCGTTAAACAAGAAACAATTAATTTATTCAAATGGCTTAACTAAGGCTTTCAGACTAAATACTGCTAGTCTTTGTTTTAGTGTAGTCTCACATTTGTCGAAACGAAATACACCGAAATGATAGTATAAGCCTTAAGAGCGTTGACCATGTTGTCATTGATTCAGTGTATTCTCACATTTGTCGAAACGAAATACACCGAAATGATAGTATAAGCCTTAAGAGCATTGACCATGTTGTCTTTGATTCAGTGTATTCTCACATTTGTCGAAACGAAATACACGGGAATGATAGTATAAGCCTTACAAGCGTTGACCATGTTGTCTTTGATTCAGTGTATCCTCACATTTGTCGAAACGAAATACACCGAAATGATAGTATAAGCCTTAAGAGCGTTGACCATGTTGTCTTTGATTCAGTGTATCCTCACATTTGTCGAAACGAAATACACCGAAATGATAGTATAAGCCTTAAGAGCGTTGACCATGTTGTCTTTGATTCAGTGTATCCTCACATTTGTCGAAACGAAATACACCGAAATGATAGTATAAGCCTTAAGAGCGTTGACCATGTTGTCTTTGATTCAGTGTATTCTCACATTTGTCGAAACGAAATACACGGGAATGATAGTATAAGCCTTACAAGCGTTGATCATGTTAGCTCGAACTACTTGGAACCAGATAAATAGTTTATATTGAGTGTTCGACATATCCGACTCGACCGTAATACGTATCCTAGCCATTTGAATGCAATCGCTTCACATGGTGAATGTTATGCAAACAATATATTTTGTGCATATTTCATCTGTATGTTTGGATGCATTAATTTTTAGGTCGTCTTGTCAAGACAAGTTAAGAATATTTTCAACTCTTTTCTACCGGGAATTCCACACTTCCTGTTCGCCATATTCAGGTTAGAATATTGATACATACAGAGTAATTAGAGTTTACTGTCATGTGTGAATGTGTGAACGAACAGTCTGTATATATTTATTTTAACGCCGTTTAATGCAGTATTCGATTTGAATGAGACAATCAAGTGATTGACGTCATGAGCACTGATCTGTACAACCATGTCGGCGAGTCTGACGCCCGTTCGTCGCTTTTTATGACAAGAGAGTCAGTGAGTTTAGTTTTACGCCGCACTCAGCAAGATTCCAGTTATATGGCGACGGTCTCTAAATAATCGAGTCTTGACAAGACAATCCAGTGATCAACAGGCGTCACCATCGCGCTCAACGTTGCCGTTATCTAAAGTTATCAACTTGGTTGTATAGACATTACTTTCTTCTAAACTGATGTAAAAATACGTTTCTTAAAGTCTATTTGTGGACGAGTTATACACGTTTGAAAATACATTTTCGCAACAGATTTCTGGGTTATGCGTTTCTTTTTTTTTAAATAGTATATTAATAAAATTATAATAATAAATGTGGTAGGTTCAGAAAATCACATGTCCCGGCTTCGACACTGTATCTCCATAACGCCTGTTCATGAACAGAAGGCTGTGATAGTGTGCCCCCCATATCGTTGGTTGATAAACCCGGGTGTGATGGATGTACTGATAATTCAGTAAAGCTGGATGGACAACTGTGAAAATGACATAAACGTGGAATCAACGTCTTTGTCAACATTTTTTCGTTCAAAAAGATGTATTTATACAGTTATCCAGTTCATAACTTGTGTGTATCATCGACGCTTCCGCTCGGATCTAGATTAAACAAAAATGAACATATACCTGGTACTGACCCTTAAGTGGCGTAACGTAGGGAAAGACATTATCAACAACACTGAATCAAAACCCAACGCATGGTATACTTTCGTGTGTCTGTTTATTCTGTTTCGTGTAATGTTAACTCCCATTGACAACATTTGTAACCATGTCGGGCTACATAATTCTAACTGCTGTTCATCTGTGAATTCGTCTAATATCTGTTTCTATCACAAGGGATAAATATTTCAGTGTTAAAACTGTTAAGGATGTTTTTAATAATGTTAATCATCACTTAATTGTTGAAGTTTTAAAAGAAATATAATTAAATGATGAATTGTGATTAATATGTTTTGTATATAGAAATGGATTTTATTATTGGTAGTTTAAATTAGTAACTTAGATTGTGTGTGGCTGTATCCTCAAACGGGGTTAAAATATTGTAAAATTATTGTCCTCCTGAGATGATACGTAAGTCTCAAAATATTCCACGAAAATTTAACCCCACCATTTTTTTAGTCGTAGTTTATGTGTGCTTTTAATGTATGGCTATATTTTCCTACAATCACAAGCGGCTGAAGGGATGGTGTAAATCCAGCTAGGGCTCATGCAGGTAGCTAAAGTACTGTACGTCCCCATTGTCTCTCGTATTGTGATCTACCTTCAGTTGTTGGCGATCTATAGCCTAGTTTTATACTGTATATATCTTCCTCTGTACTGTCATTACTAGTTGTAAATTTCTATCTGTGATAGTCTAGCTGTTTTACTGTCCTTCGTTGACAGGTGTAATTTACTTTTAATTATTATAAATCTATAAACTGATTTAGTCACGATATGGATGAAATATTTAAACTTAAAATCTTAACTCACTCACTCACTTACTCGTAGAATATCTGTGTACACATTGTTGAGGGTGTGTACATCACAAACAACTTCATGCATGCACAAATGCATTCGGACACTGTCGGAACCTACTTCACCTGTCTATACTCAATAGGCATGTCGTCGTAACATTCACACCGGTTGGTTCCCTTGAATGGTCCTGGTAGATATATACTAGGTTCATAGAGAAACTGTGCATACAAAAATGTAACGTCATGAGGCCATTGGGATGGTCCGTGGGGCAATGTCTCAACGACAAGTGGCTCCACATTTCCACTGCCACCGGAACACCATTTCGGCACTGATTAGACGCTACCAGAACACAAATGACGTCATCGATCAGCCACGTTCTGGACGTCCACGTGTAACATCGCCATGACAGGACAGATGGTTAAGGGTGACCCATCTTCGCCACAGGTTTCAGACTGCAGTGATGACTGCCCGAACCACCCCAGGACTTCGCCGTATCCACCCCAACACGGTTCGACAACGTTTACGTCATCACGGGATCAGACCACGACCTATCCTGACACAACGTCATCGACAAGCTCGCCGAATGTGGTGCCGAAATCATGTCCGCAGACCCTTGTTTTGGTGGAGAAATGTTGTTTTAACAGATGAGGTTTTAACAGTCCAGGTTTAACATTTCCCATAGTGATGGGCGTCAACGTGCCTATAGACGCGTGGGAGAACGTTATGCACAGGCCTGTGTCTTGGCGAGGAATCGCTTTGGTGGTGGTTCCGTGATGATTAGGGGTGCAATAACAGCACGCCAAAGAACTCCTTTGGTGATTGTTCAGGGCAACTTAACTGGTGTGGGCTACAGGGATCAGATTCTTCGACCTGTGGCAATTCCTTTTCTGCAACGTCATGGCCCTGGGTTAACATTCCAGTAGGACATACGGCAAGGGTTGCTATGGATTTCTTGCAACACCACAACGTTGACTTACTGCCTTGGCCTGCAAATTCACCGGATCTCTCCCAGATAGAGCATGTTTGGGACGAGATGGACCGACGTCTACGCCGTCTTCCTCATCCGCCAGATAACGTCCTTGACCTTGCAACAGAACTTGAGAGAATCTGGCGTGATATCCCACAAGCCTTGCTTGCACGTTTGATAGGCTCTATGCGTCGTCGATGCACTGCTGTTCTCAATGCCGATGGTGGACATATCCGTCACTGAGCTTGTGACATGGTCGTTTGACCCCTGTCTTGCTTGTGGACTCGTGACGTCATTGTGATTGACTTTTCAATTGAAATTCTCACGACTTTTTATGGTCTCATGGTCCATCCATTAAAGTTTATATGTATCTTTGATATTGTTATCGTACTTATGAACTGGGATAATATTTTGACAATGCACAGTTTCTTTATGTGGCTAGTATATGTTCCGGTCTTCTACTTATTAATTGAACCACCAACAATATTATGCCAAGGTCAGGATTATCCAAAAGTACGAATACATGTATTCTATACTGATAATAATAGACCCATATAGCATATATATTGTCATATGCAGGCTTTATATCCACACTCACCCATTCCCTCTTTAGATACTTTTAAAAATATTACATACAAATACATTCCTCATGAATTGTCATGAAATAAGCAAGTCGTGGCATGACTTTACAAGCAGAGATGGATATGGGGGATTAAGAACCTAGCCTGAGGTGATCTAGATTTCCTTCAATTTCGGCATTTTGGACAGTCCGGGATTAGATATTTCCAAGTTCGAGAAAACGGGTTAGACTGTAAAGTCAGTGTGGTCACAAAACGCAAGACAATCAAGTGATTGAAGTCATGAGCATCGACCTGTACAATCATGTCATCCCGTCGCCTTTTTTGGCAAGTAAGGGTTACTGAAGATAAATTCTTCACGGCGCGCCGTGCATTAGCATCTCTTAAAAACGAACGTAGGACATGTTCGCGTTCTGTAGCCACGCGAGTCATGTACACATTATCACGACTCCATGCAACATCTATCCTGGTGAAGTAGATATAACCGTGTTCCTGGCGATGTGTACACATTATCACGACTCCATGCAACATCTATCCTGCGGAAGTAGATATAACTTACCCGTGTTCCTGGCGATGTGTACACGTTATCACGACTCCATGCAACATCTATGCTGGTGAAGTAGATATAACTTACCCGTGTTCCTGGCGATGTGTACACATTATCACGACTCCATGCAACATCTATCCTGGGGAAATAGATATAACTTACCCGTGTTCCTGGCGATGCCTACCTGTAAATTCAAACATTGCTGTGCATGCTTGGCTTCACCCAGACACAAGCGTGTAAATGGGTTTGTTAACAATAATAGTTGCAGCTAGTGGTAGCGTTCATTATTATAGACCAATAAAAGACCAATACAGAACGTCAATGTTATGTGAGAGGCATGTTGTCATGAAATCTCACTTGAATGACAGTCCCTTGTGTCCCATTAAATTCACTGTATGGTTGTGTACACAGTTGAACAGGGTTATAATCTTGATTTCCTTCCTGGTCTGTGCGGCAGTGTTTCGCAATGGCTGTGAGAGACGGAGTTGTGATTTTGCTTGCCAGTTTCAGCCTCGTTACAGGTGAGTATTTTCTTAGAATATGTGTTTCAGCGCCAATTGAGGGCATTATATACCTGTTAGTATTTCTAAACAGGTACCTACACAGAACGGTACAGACAGCATTGGCATTGATGATTTGGTACCTTAATATATAGTTGTATCATGCCGGATGATCAAAATACTGAATCATCCCACCCATGGGTGTAATTCAGAATAGCAAAATTATCCCAGCGATATTCAAACTATTTATCCCAGCGATATTCAAACTATATTCAAACTATTCAACTAACTGTGACGGATTACCAAGGTAGATCAAAAAGTTAACCTGAAATCTGCACGCAACAGAATTGTGTGACACCAACTGAACTTTGTAGGTAACAGAAAGCACTTGGTGTGAAACCAACAAGCAACTTAGAAATGTGATACAATTAACTATTGTATTTTAAAACAAAGTTTTCAAATCGTACCAATCGGTACAAGGGAATGACAATGGCAACATGCATATATATATATATATCACCCAAAATTACTTCCCATGTACCGCTTGCTTGACAAAGACATTAGAATCTATGTCGAAACGAAAAGAAGTTGTACATCCATAAAAATAGTCCTCATTCTTCATCTACCCAACTTCTAGAATGCCAATCAAAGACGTTATAGCAATGCCAATCAAAGACGTTATAACATTAAAGTCAGTGATGAGTATCTTCTCATCGCTGTGATAGTTTCAGTCTTCCAATACAGGCCTGGACTGGGAATTCAGGGTGATCGTCACACAACTGCTGGTCTTATTGAAATAGGAAATGTTATGAGAGATAACCAAGGTAAGAGTTAGGCACGCTTTGTATGCGTAAAAAAGCCTCAAAAACGTTATCCAACTCTCTGAACCAGACTACGGAATATTCCGAAATCGTCCGATAAATTTCATCACCAATCTTCTCTCTACGAGTGAATATAGTAACCAGCTCAATTTGGTAGAGACAGCAAACCTCTGTGCACATTGGTAAGAAATCTCTGCTAAAAGCAGAGTCGACTTTACTATGTCATGGGTATGTGTTTGTTGACGGAACATTCAGCAGTATTACAGCTGTGCGACGTGATCTGTAAACAATCGAGCCTGGGCAAGATAATCCAATGATTGAAACCATGAGAGACATGGCTGAGCATGTGTTTCTGAATCACTATCAAATAATGATGATATTAGGTATTCACATTAGGTATTTTCTGTGTAAGAGTAGGGGTGATATAAAAAGATGGGCACATCAATTTGGGGTTTGTTGTTTAGCGACACAACCAGTTATTCCCCAAATATTTAACAGCGGTCTTCAAACAATCGTACACAGTCCAGACCACAGTCCAGAAATAGGCATTGTTGGCGCCATGTATGTCGTCGGGGTCCGGAAGTAATCAACCATATATTTTACCCTGACCTGCACATCTATTTAGTCGCCTCGTTCGACTAGCATAGGCACTCTACCTGAATTCCCGAGAGGATGTTTATATATACATAGTTAGTAACAACCTGTCGACTGAGAGGTATTTATGTTAAAGATGAGGTAGATGATATGACACTGCAGACGAAGTAACATTCGTTGACTACAACATAACAGGGCACCAGAAAATCAGCGTTAGATTGTAACCTGTAAAATCAGTTTTCGAAAAATGCCGATACACAAAAAATACAAAAAACAAGGAACTAGTTTGAAAGAATACATATTTTAAGAATACTCTTACCATCGTTTTTAAATTTTATAAGCACACTTTTGTAAGTGTTAAAGAGCAACATTACACGTTGACATTCAGTTGACCAGTTTGGATGGGATATTGCATAACCGTTTGACATTTCACACCACGTATGTACACGTGACCACTTGTTCCAAACTATTTTTAAGGGGTGAATTGTAAATGACACTGCTGAAAAATGAACATAACTTTGAATAATACTGTATATGTGAAATACATACCTTGGATACGAGTTGTTATCATTCTTTACTTGGAACTTCGTCTCATTTACCAGGTACTGCTACAAACGTTGCCCTGAACAAACCCGCATGGATGAGTTCAGCCTTGGACGGAAATCATCCTGCCAGCAAAGCTGTCGATGGAGATACAAGGGCCAATCATTTCAATCATGTAGCCCACACTGGGATAGGACAAACTACCGCTTGGTGGAAGGTGGATCTGCAGACACAAGTACAATCAGCACGGATTATCCTGTACTTCAGAACAAACTGTACGTATAGACAAATTACGTAATTCATATGAAACAGAATTATGATAAGAACTACAAACCATATTCTGACGTTCTCCTGGATTCATGCACTGAAATCCATCTTAATGTCGACCACTGTACTATAGTTACAAACGAGGCTGATTTCTATTTTCAGTTCATGCAAAAAGCCATCAACTTACGAATATGACGTTTGCATTCCCCAACTGCTCATTTTCTTTTATGGTATATTCATTTCTCGGAAAAACGTGTCTACAACCTAACTTTTCCTTCATGATAATGTAACTATATTTCGGCAGACATACATTCTAAATTTATAAAATATCAACACCTTCCTTATTTTTGTCATGGTCTAGCAAGTGACGGTTAGTATTTACTCACTCAAGCTCTTGCCAGTAGAATATGTCTATACTATAATTAAGTAGAGGTCACGAGACAGCGGCCACTGTTCACCGGTTGTCAAATCAAGGTGACGATATGTCAGAAAAGGGAGAAAAAAAAAGAAGAAGAAGAAGAAGAATGGTGCTGGCAAAACAAGACGCATAACTGTGGGTTGGGACTGAGATTCTAACCCAATATAATAGTTTTTTCTCAGAGACGGTGGGGCTGCCTAATGGTTCGAGTGCCTAATGGTTCAAGCCTTCGCTCGTCACGCCGAAGACTCGGGATCGATTCCCCACATGGGTACAATGAGTGAAGCTCATTTCTGGTGTCTTAAAACAAGAAGCCATGCATTCTGAATTACCGTCGTACTTTTGTGATGGAAACTGTATAGCTGGATAATATGTCTCTTAGAACCGATGAATGCCACAGAAAGAATTCAAAGGACATTCACCAAACAAACCCACAACGAAAAGACACGCATCTTTGCAGAACACTACTGACGTTAACCAAACACCATAGTGTCAAACAATTGTTGTAGACACTCAAGGGCACATAAAAGTCGGACATGTACAATGTGACCTAACTGTATGCCGTAGTTAGACGCAATGGTTTGTTGATGTCACTCTGTTCTGGAATTCACGGTTGTATTCCATTGCTTGAGACGCCCTGTACTTAGTCTAATGTATATCGCCTTGTTTCAGACATTACTAGACGTAATGGCGTGCAGCTGTACACATCAGGGACAAATTCACTTGATCCCAAAGAAGGAAATCTATGCCACACTGTAACAGGGCGTCCTAAGGGTACAGACATCGATGATATACTGAATGTGACCTGTCCTGGGACCTGGCGATACCTGACTGTCTACACAGAGACTAATAATGACGGAGGCGGTGTTATATTAGACTTTGCTGAAGTGCAGGTGTGGAGTAAGTATTCTATTGTGCGTGAAGTAATAACTGTATTGAAGAAATCTCTCTCCAGACCAATTTACACAATTGTTGCATTTAAAAAAATCCACTCTGAAACTATATAGCATGCCTTTCAGTTCCCTAGGTTTTTCTTTTTCTCCCATTATGCAGATGAACTGCACGATGATCATGCATCAAATTGCTTTAAAGCCTGTGAACATATCGTGCATGTGCACTGCTGCGTTTTGGTGTAAAGAATGATTAATAATTCGCCACTGAGTTTCATCATTTATTGAACTCATGACAATAATCTTTAAACGTTACGAATTTGTTTTACAGTACATCAGTTCATGTGTAAACAGTACCTATAAACAGCGTGGAATATTTTGCAAAATCTAGTTTTGAACAGTTGACTGAAGTAAGTGGCTACATTTACACTAGTGAGTCTAAACTTTTGATGGGTAGTATATTTGACGTTGAAAAGTTTATACAATCACTATGACACGGATGGTTGGTTGGCTGGGGTGAATGAGTGAGTGAGTGAGTGGGTCACATCGCCAGCATTTCAGCCATATCGTGACTATGAAAACTATATACATTCTGAAAACGTAAAATGGAAAAAGAGATTCGTAATGGTATCCTGGATGTGTAATCAGAATGGTTCGCTTACATTGATTGATCAGCTTCATCTTCATCTAGTTGGTACCTCTTTGAAACAGGGAAAAGTTCCTCAAGGATGTGAACATCAACATAATCATGTTTAGTTGCATATGTTATCAGTGATAGCTTCAAACAAACGATGCCAAGACGTGATTTGCACATGTTGACATTTCGAAATTCGATACATCAGTGACAAAAATGATGTCCGATACAATTCCCTCATTTGACTTGTACCATACGTTCAAGAAATATTTCAGGTGAACAATTGACTAGACTTTGCTTATGTTTATGACTAGTGCCACCGGTAGGGCAGGATAACCTCACCTTTACGCAACACCTGGTATCATCAATATTTCAAGGTGATTCATAAACGCATGCTCTGTCATCGTATCGCATGGTAACAATCACCGGATTGTCTAGTCTGTAAATACTGCTGAAACAAACATACACTCATGATGTAGTCAACTTTTAGCAAAGATTTCTTATGAGTGTGAAAAGGGTTTTGTCACTTTATTTAGACACAACTTTTAGATTAAAGCTCAATGTGGAATATAATTATTTGTCTCACGTGGGTCCCATTTGATGTATGAATGCGTGAAGCATGTTTTAATGTTAGTTTCAGTTAACGATGTCACTTGAGTGAAAAAATCGTTTTCCTGTCTTGGAAACTCCAAACTAAAAAAACTCAATCAAAACTTAGATACACACATGATAATGCAACTAATGGTAAAGACTGGGTCGGTCAACGGGGATATGTTTAAATGTTGAATTTACAATTAGTAAAGTTTTGATATTCTATAATCATCTTGTATAGAACATGTGTTGTGATACTATTTGCAGTCAGGCCACGTCCTACATCGTGGCCTGTTGTTGAATACGCGTAATACAGTAATGATGGCTGTGTGTCAGTTCTCTATAAGATCGTGTAATATCTTAAGAAGTGTAAGGTATCGAGTCATGCAGCTGGCCATATTAGAATAGACATAGAAAATCATAAGGTGCATTCGGTGAATAAAAAATGTTTGTTGTTACAAATAAAAATCCACCGATAAAAATCAGATTTCCTGTCAGGGACTTGTTTCCCACTGTGACAAATACAGATTCACTGATCATAACGTGAGAAAAATAAGATGAAATAAGTGTAAGACTGACTTTGTGCAAATACTCCTGTAGACTTATTGTGCCAAGCAGTTCGATGTTATCATTTGTTACATGATTAAACAAATAAATCAACTACTCTGCATCTATTGTAGCGTGCTCTGTTGGCATGTATGGGGTCAGCTGTAACAAAGGCTGTAACTCTCGCTACTGCGACGGTTCAACCGAGTCGTGTGATTCCTTCACCGGGGCGTGTTCAAGTGGACAGTGCCAGACAGGATGGACAGGAATAGACTGTGCAGGTGAGTGTTTGATAAATCGGATGTAGAATGATGTCTGATGTTTTGTCTCAAGTATGACCTTAACGTTTGGTGCAGGTCGAAGGTGTTTCACACTTTGGTGAGACTGCGAGCAAGGATAATAATTAGCAACACCTAGTATTTCAACCCTCGACCTTGGGACCTCCTTGTAACTTCGCAGCGATTTCTGCATGTTTCCATCCAATGCTGCTGTTAATTTACACATTGTTATTACAGAATAATGATAACTTTATGGATATACAACTTCTTTATTCTGTGAAAGGCGACGTTTTACCATAGATTCTAATGTCATTATCGGGCAAGTGATCACTTGTACGTCCATAAAATTATCATCACCTCAACATCTACTATGCCCATCAAAAAGGATTTTGTTTTTAAACAAATATAATCATCACAGTTTTAGTGGTCAACTTTCTCTTATGCCGAGCAATCTTTTAGATTTCCCCAAAGATTCCTAAGATGATTATATGCAAACCTTTAGCCTGTACTAACGATAAGATGGCATTAGGATGATGAGGATGGCATTAGGATGGTATGTCTACCAAATGAAAGACAACACAACACAGATGTGTGGATGACAATGAGCGCGGTGTGGATGGCGCCGACGGGACCTTATATATATGAGCTGTTTGCAGCCCTCTGCCGTGTTAAAGCAGACGGGCAAGGTATAGGCAAGTTTGTACTTCCTCCCGTGGAGACAGCAGGCAGGAAAAGCAGGCTGATAAGGCATTGGAAAGTTTGTACTTCCTCCTGCGGAGACACCAGGCAGGAAGGTTTAGGCTGCCACTGTGAAAGCAGAAGCCAAGTAGCCCCTTTTTTAAGCTAATTTAGTGTTTAGTCCCGTCGGCACCATGCTAACAGGTCCGCACGCTGCCCGCTGCCGGACAGCGTGCGGGGCTGCCATCCACAACGAGTTAAGGAGTTAAAGGGGCAGTAGGGGAGAGGACGTATCAGAGGTTTTACTGTTTTACTTTAGCGTTGCCAGAATGGCCTGATGCTGGGAGTCCATGGCTTGCTTAGATAGATGGACCCCGTCAAGATACTGGGCGGGGTCAGGTGTATATGACACCACCCTGCCGCCCAGCTGCCCCCTCACGACGTTGCTGATCCGTCAATTGACCTTCCTTCTCTTCAGCTCGAGGGCGCGGATATCAATAGCTCCATGCCACTCGATCCGAGGTAGCATCTGTGACCAGATGATCATGGCAGCTGGGCAGCACAGGCGAATGTATAGCAAGTCCTGATACATAGCGTCGTAGATAGCTTTGGCAGGGACCTCACACAGGTCGTTGGATCCAAGGTGAATCAAAACAAACGACCTGCATGGGCCCCTCGCCCTTATTAGCCCGTCCACCCTGCTGCGCAGTTCTGACCACTTGAGCCCCCCCCCTACCCCACCCCCCCACTGGCCCAGGCTACTTCGTTGCGGCCCAAGGTGTTGTTGTAGCCTCGCCATATAACTGAAGCCAATCACCCACGGTGGTCCTGCAACCCATAATTATTAAATTATATTTGTGTGCTTAGCCAGGGGATATGGATATACGCCTGGTAGGCATTCGATCTCCAGCGACCAAATTCCTGAATCTGAACTGCCGGAATTCCTTGCATCGCTGCTGTGGTTGCTGCCCCTATCCGAAATGAATGAGAAAAGTAAAGATTAATATTGATGGGTTCGCTGCCGCAAGCGTCTTCCTGAGCACTGCTTGAAACTGAAATCTTGTTATAAAGGAGCTGAGTTATTGTGAATAATGAAATACCCGTCTGTACGAGGTCGTAGGATCCACGTAGGATTGGTCGCTAGCAAAAGACATGTCATTCAGAAACACTGCCCACTGTGACGAGTCACTGATTGGACTGGCGACTACCTGACTTACCCTGAAAAAACCCAACAAATGTTAACAGGTACGCCGCTGAAAACATAGAAGCTTCATATGAAGACCTACAAACCGTGGGGAGGAGTTGCACAATGCGAGTTAGCAGATCGAGTGTAATAGGCTGACGTGTATGTGACTTCCTCGATCCCCTTGCCATCCCTGCAATGGCTTTCTGCACTAAAAAGCGGTTAGACCTGCACTGCAAGGAATTGAGCTTGTTGATGGAGGATAATGCTGAAATGTAAGAACGGGCCGTGCTGGGAGACCTACCTGAGATAAGCTATAAAATGAAGCATATGATCTAAAGGTACAGGCCATATGTCTGGCAGGAAGTACACCACCCGAAATACCCGCAGTGACTGAACCGCCGACTCGTAAGCCCTCCAAGTGTTTGCCGCCATCGAGTTTGCTACTAGGCTGTTTGCTTCCGCTGTTAGAAAAGCCAGATTTCCGCTGGGATTTCAGAGGCCAGTTGATCCGCCTGTGTGACTGCTGCTCGAAACCGTGACCAATGAAATCTCGAAAGAGCGTCTGCTATTATGTTGGCCTGGGTTGGTATATAGGAAAGTCCATATGTTTACGGAAGTGACGTCACGAACTACGCTCACTCGTGTTCCGGTAGGCAGAAAGCAACAATGGTTGACGATAACAACGAGAACCGGTGTAGCGTAAAAAGCAAACAATGTTCGGATTATGTACTTAATCCTCTCAATGCTACTGTTGAACCCATTCGACAGGAGAGCAGCATAATGACATCCCCCAAATAAAACTTGCAATAATTATTCAACAAGTCGGATTTACGTGTCATTTGAATTATGTATGGAATTAATTAATTCTCAGGCATCTTAATATATAATCTTCAATTAGTTTATGTACCTTAAAACGAAACGCCCGCGAACTTTAAATTCGTTTGCCAAAATTCTCGGCACACACCTGCACATAACGGCCATTTTTTTACTTCAGGCACATCACGTCGAGTGGTACCCTGCCTAATATTTTCTTCAAAATGAAATATGTTTTTAATAATTTGATCAGTATTTTTGTTCTTTGGTGAAGAGAAAACACTGAAGTTTCCCATTTCCTAAAAATTAGTAACTTTCGGTTTAATTATTTATAAACAACAACAATCTTAATGTTACATCACCGATTGGACGATAGGAATGATCATGGCAACGGCGGTAAACAAACAACTCCATATGCATCGTGATACCGAAAACAATGTGCCATCCTTTTGATAGATCTAACTATTTTCGCTCGAATTAATTACATGGTCTGATTAGGTAAATGGTATTGTCTTTGTAACAAAATTATCATATTTATCGAGTTTATAATGATTTTGTTGGATAAACCTTCCCACACTGACATTGTTGACAGCCGTGGGTGACGCGTAAGGGCGTGAGAAGACACGAAGGATGTTTGAAAATACGTGTTCATAAGCAGAATCTGAACTCAAAAACATTCAAAGAAAACGACCCAATGCCTAAATAATGCAGATCATGAAACATTATCACAATATTTGTAATTGTACCCACCCTTGATGAAACCGAAGCACATACGGCTTGGCACTCATGGAGGTAAAATAGGCACGAGTTGGAAAACGACCATTGATACATTTTCTAAGTTGGTTCAAATTCCCGTAAAATCCAAAATATATAATAGAATTAAGTTTTCAATCACCTTCAATTCGTTATTGTCAGCTGTTTTCAACAGTAGTTAGCATTTTTTGCTTGCGTTGTACATTTTGTCCCCTCAATATTGCCGCCGGTGAGTAGATGAGACGCCGCAAGAATGGACGACCCATGGGAATTGCCTTGCATTCAAAGTTTAGCTTGCACAGTATTGACTGCAGCATATGCAGTGTAACTTTCTTGGATGGTGCCTCTAAAAGCTGCGACAGCTCATGGACCAGTTGTGCTATCTTGTCCTTAGGTATTCTGATTTCACCCCTAGCCATGTCTATGGTGAGGCCCAGAAATGTAAGACAAGTTGTAGGGTGTACTGTCTTCTGGTGAGGGATAGGCACGCCCAGATTATCAGCAAGTTGCAAAGAGGTGTAAGCATGTTGGAGGATTTGCTTAGGTCCACTGCCGCCAGGATAAAATCACCAAGGTAATGAGCGATGTCCTGGCTGCGTGTAGTGACTTTGATAGCCCATTCAATGAAGGTGCTGAATGGCTCAAATAGAGCACAAGAAATGGAACAGCCAAAGGGAAGACATTTATCATTGTAAAATTTTCCCTGAAACTTAATGCCGAGTAGCTGAATGTCAGATGGTACCACAGGCAGGAGATGAAGGCTGATTTGACATCGAGTTTGACATGTACGAACCCCTGCCCAAGCTTTGAATCATGGCTACAGCCTGGTCGAAACTGGCATACTGCATTGTACATGCTTCCTGTGGTATAAAATCATTGATTGATGCGATAGACGATGGGTGAGGCGGAAGGCAGCCACGCCATGAACTGATGAATCGGCTTTCTTAGGCACCAAGCCGATAGGGGACACTATAAGAGAGTGCACTGGTCTGTGTGGAAATGGACCCGCCATGCGACCCGACTGAATTTCTTTTTTGCAGCTTTTGTTCCACTATTAGTGGCTGTTCCCTGGCACATTTAAGGTTGACAACGTCCTAAGTGACCCGGGGCTCTTCATAGTTTAAGCTGAAACTCCTACTGAAACCCTATTGTAGTAACTGAGCTGCTGCTGGATTGCACTTATAATGCCTCAGCCACTGTTCCAAGCAAACGATGTTTATTGGAGTTGGGGCCGTGTGAAATAGCTCTGCCTGGCAGGGTAGCATGTTGCTTAAGAGTTTGCGTGGGGACTGTGTCCCTTTTGCAACGGAAACAAGACGAGGCGCCATGCCCGCCTATATTACATCCCGAGCACCTGTGTGCATAACAGCACATCTGACCCCTATCTAAAGCGCCACAATTAAAGTTTCTACATACCTCAGAAGACGTGCGCTGCTGAGTGGGAAAATGCCTGCTGTTTGTGGTTGGGGAACATTAACTGCAGCCACAAATGTCCGTCGATGGCACCCCACGACCGAGATGGATCACCAGCAGTCGGCGAGGCGGCCCCGCGTATCGTCTCCATGTACGAGAGCATTTGTTGGATCTTATTTACATCCGCCTGACGCTCTATTACCACGCTGATGTATGTCAAGAAAGCAGATGTCGAAAACCCAGTGCTTAATTGACGTATAGACTGCTGCTTGGGTTTAAAAACTACCTGTCCTGAAGTGTCAAGCTCCATTGTGAAGTTGGAACCCTCCTGTGCTGCCTGGTTCTCTGAAGGCAATAGGGACCTCATGTCTATAAATTGGTTGGCCTGAAGGTCAGAAGCGGGTGCCCCCTCTGCCTGGCGCCTCGCAACCTTCGGGCGTCCCCTGACCACAGCGTGGTTGATGGCTGCCTTACACTTGGTTGGCATGACGAGTAACACGGAAGATTGTGAAGAAAGTTGAACAATTATATTAATCAATCGAGACTGCAGAAGAAAAGGACGGAAAGCGAGAGTGAATGCGAATTAAGTGTTAGGTTAAATCAGAATTTTTATAATATACCGGAATTTTAGCGAGAATCAAGAAATTATTAGAGATGAAGCAGGATGGTGAAGCTGCCAGGACAGCATGCAGAATGGAAAGGAAACGGACGTGACGTGTGACTGCGGATGTGACATCACTCCGGAAGTGACGTAGCTGATATTATGGAATGCGGAAATAATACACTGTCATGTGTGTTGCTGCACTGGATACTTATCGTAAGCTGAGTGTATGAAGCTATGCGAAGGAATTGTAAATGCTGCCCATCACCAATTTAGCGGAATATGCCACCTTATTACCTGAAGGTTGAGACAGATGTTTAACGAAATACACGGCATACCATGTTAGCTGCAATGCCGAAACGAACGTGATTAGAAATGACACAATTCGAGGTGAAGTTACATACCCGAGTGTATTTCACTTAGAGTGTTAGAGCTGTACCAATGTAAATGCTGCCTATAAACCCATTTAGTAAAATAATGCTAGATGTCATTATGTCGATTTGCCATGACCATTTTTGGAACATGTCATTTGAATTTTGCACTTAAATTAATTCATAAGACAAATAAGTCGAATATTGTAGAATATTTCAGACTGGTGATACAGAACGAAATTATTGTTTTTGAAATATGCCTTTTAACGTTCCCAAATTCATCATCACATACGATTCATTCTCATATACGATCACACCTTGTTCATGATCACAAAATACTATTTTAATATTAAACTTACTGATGTTCGGTTTACTTTGAATTCATCGAGAAAATAACTGTTTTCGAATTTACGAAATGCAACTGAAATACTATTATTCTGACAATGTGTCAATGACAATGTGAGTTGTATTGTTAAGAAAAGGCAAATTTGCAGAAATTAAAAGACGAAAACTCCTGTCGTCACCATGTCACATTTCAGTTGTCGCATCATCGCACTACCACTCATAATTCTTACTTTATGTTCTAAAATTGTAAATACAGGCCAAACTATGGTTATACTTGCGAAATATACAGTTCTCAAACAGGTAACAGTAACACTTGCAATGGTTCATACATGCATCTGTAAACGAGATGTTGCAACTAGGTTTATGCATTATGCACATAAATCACAGCCAAACTATTGTGAAACATGTACTTAATTTACAAGAACATTCAGCAAATAGTACGTGAGTTTGGTTCAATGCCGCCTTGAAATATATTTCTTTCGCCTCATCAATTATACTTTAAAACATAATTTACAGTCTCACTGTATATTGTATTTAATATCAATTCCTACAGCCTCCAATCATATGGGTTATCTCTTTTAACACTTATTATTACATTATTGCGTATGTGTACATTTATTACTCAGTCTGTGTGGAGGGAAAGTACGGTCCGATTTGTGCCAGATACTGCAGCTCCAGACAGTGCAAGGTATTCTCTTCCACGTGTGATCGTATCACTGGAACCTGTGGTGATGTCGGATGTAATGACGGATGGATGGGGGCGGATTGCTCCACAGGTAATGTAGTGTCATTTCACGGTTCATTATTCATCAGTCAATATATAGTCAAATAGCCCTTAAACATTTTCAATATGTTACCAAGTCTACCTACCCGTATCCCAACGGACACAGTCGACCTAAAGATATCACATAGGCGTTGTGGCAATTTTTTTCGTGGTCAATGAGCAGCCTTGGAGCTGTTGCAATATCTTTTCACGCTCAACAACCGGGTTCGATCTAGCAAGGGAATCATTTCCAGGTGCTATTTTGTGCTGTCTTGTTACCTTATCGCTAAAAGATAGCAGAAACATTAAAATTGAATGATTAGACTGAAAAATGCGGCTGTCAATATTTTCACAGCAGATGCCTACAAAATGATAAAACGCAAACTGGAATTGTATGCATAATGACAACGTTACAACGTAATCTCCAAGGCGACAAAGTCGTCCCTACCAGATGATTAAGAGGTATTTTGACCATTGGCTAGAGAACATTAACACCCAGTGACACGTGAAAATCCGGGTTAGAGTTGGTTTTCAACAACCCACGCTTGTTGTAAGAGGTGACTAACGGGATAGAATGGTCAGGCTCGCTGACTTGGATGACACATGTCATCATATCCCATTGGCGTAGATCGATGCTAATGCTGCTGATCACTGGATTGTCTGGTCCAAACTCTATTTACAGACCGTCGCCATATAGCTGGAATATTGCTGAGTGCAGCGTTAAGCAGCAACCAACCAAGCAGCCAACCAACCGACCAACCTTCATATGATACGCCGACATAAAGCTCGAATATTGCTGAAACAACAACCAACCAAAAATAAGCATACGTCTTCATAGTCCTAACAAACATAGTTTGTAACTCCTACACAAGTGCTTGTTCAAATGGTGAAAATGTTTTGGAGTTAACAAGTACTTTGTTTCCTATTATATATTGTTGCATTGTCACCGCTTGAGGATACCGGAAATCATCTTCAAATATCAGTCAGAAATTCCATTTTGTTCCTTTTTTGTTTTTGTTTATCGTCACAATTGTTCCGCTGTATGGCGATGGTCTGTATATAGTCGAATCCATCGATCTATGCAATTGGAATACGAACACGAGGACATTTGTCTACCAAGTTAGAGAGCCTGACGATTGCCGTTATTAGTGATTATACTTTGCGTCCCCTCAAATTCATATGGGTTATCTCTTTTGAAGCTGAATACTATTATTGTTATTTCATATCCTGCTCAGAGTGTTCCACTGGAAAATACGGTGCTAACTGTGCCAAGGACTGCAGCTCTAGACACTGTAAGACGTCTTCCAGCATTTGTAACCGAATCAGTGGAGCCTGTCCAGATGATGGTTGTCAGGACGGATGGATGGGAGCAGACTGCAGAACAGGTAATGTTGTTACAAGATCTGAACCGGGCCTCCAAGAAGAATGCTTAGCTCAAGTGACGTTATCGGACGGCTGATATTTGTCTGGTTATTTCTTGTAGCGATGTGGTAAAATACGCTATTGATATGACGTCATTGATCCTGAGCGATTATAAATGAGTGTGCCCATTGCCCACTAGGCTGAAAGCTTGATTTACTATTCCACCTCAGTTTAGTCTGTATGACTGTAATGTTAAATGTTGATTTTACTTCATGCATACATCTCTTGTGATTTATAAAGAAGTTTGATTTAAAGTTATGGTAACGTTCTCTCTAGCCGTCATGTTAGAACATTTTATTGTGAAACAGAATAAATTCGAAAAACATACAATTAATCAATGCAACTAAAATGGATAGTAATTGTCTTCATCATCCTACACATCCAAATAAACGACAACACATTCTCATTCAAACCACGATGCCCATTCTCCGACTGGTTTGATTTACAGTTTTATTACTCTTTCTCAAAGTATACTTTTCAATTTCTAATGATAACACGTCATATCTAATTTAATGTCGTAGCTTAGGGCTGCTAATACCACTATGCCATTCGGATATAAAGTAATATCAAACTATATAATCTGATATAAGTTTCAAACTGTTCACATGTTCATAAAGCCATGTGCACAAGGGAATTGGTTAACATGTTAAATGTTTCCACACTTACCATAACAGTGCAACGTGTATAACGTTTTTTTACACATGTTGGGCCTGGGAACCTAACAAGGTTTAAGTCAAACCTTTATCATTTACTCTGTGAGGTACTAACATACAGCTGTAATCACATTCACCTATGACATCTTGACCTACAAACTCGGCAAAACATCTGAAATATAACATCTTAAGTGTACAGCAGCAGGGCATTTAACCAGTGTCGATCACGCAACAATTGGATTCCATTTTTATCTTATGTCTTCATATTTTTATCACACTCATTGATATGTAGAGAGAAAAAATCAACATGATTGCACTCAACCAGCACGTATTTTAAGCCCCAGAACATGAAATATTCTTACTATTTTTTACATGTTTTTTCTGGAACAAAACAGCACAAGTATGTTTATTTCCCAGGAACAGTTGATTGTAATTACTTGGGTCAATTCTTATACTGATTTTGTGAACAGAGGTGATAATAGACTTTGACCATGGTTTATTGTTATAGTTTTTTTTACTTTCATAGAGTGCATTGTTTTTTTCCATATCTTGCTCAGTGTGTACCTCTGGAAAGTACGGTGCTAACTGCGCCAAGGACTGCATCTCCCGACATTGCAAGACGTCTTCCCCGACATGTCACCGAATCAGTGGCGCCTGCTATGCTGACAAGTGTGAGGAGGGATGGAAGGGGGTGGACTGTACTTCAGGTAACGTGGTAACATTTATGACTAGTATCACAATTGCTATAGTCTACATGGGAATATATAATGCTCATTCAAATATTTCTCGGACCCTTATGGTAACTGCATTTTATCGCTGAACAGTCCAATTCGATTCCAAAAGGGTCACTTCTTCCCTTGTCATTTGACCGTTCAGGATTCCACCATCGACGACATTACTTACCGAGGATAACATCAATGACAATCGACGACATTACTTACAGTGAGAATGCGACAGGAATTAATAGCACATTGGAACAGACTTTGGAAATATAACGCCTCTGTTCAATGTATACATTGTCGTTTCAGTTAGTGGCTGCAATTTCAAGAATACAGTTTAGTTGTCTGTCTTTCTTATTGTGGCAAAACTGAAATAAATTGGTATTATATTTGCCTTCTAGGCCTAAAGACATTCCTTTTGAAATGATCCGGGTTGGTCATGTCTATTTGTACACACTAACCTAGTCATACAGTCAGAGGAATCTACCAACATGTATGTTATGTCACTTAACGTGTCCTCCACACAATCACATAATATCATCAATAACCCAGGCAGATCCATTATTCTTAATCATTGTTATTTGTCATCATACCATGTATACGTGTCGGTGTCTTCATTGTAAACATGTATCTACGTGTTATAAACTTCTGGCTAAAATTGTCAGATTGCCAGAACATCGTTTGGTCAAACACTGTTATTAAACGTTAAAAAAAAAGATTGATTGTCAAGCTTAAAACATTGGGCACCATGCGTCCGATTTATGTTATTTTCGAATGGCTTTGCATACTTTTGGCAAGCTCAGAATGTTGGGGATGTGAAAGGATTCATTAGCATATTCAAATTAAGAATTAAGGATGTATGGATGCAAGTCTGCTCGTGTGCATAAATCTTCAATGTTAACATGCTTATGTACCTTCAAGACCACCCTCCAAATGGAATCATCTAAATTGCCTCGTTTCAGACAATAATATCTTCAACATAAGATCTGCAGTCTGTCGGCAGTTCACCTTTATGTCTCTTTTAACAACCTTATTGGATGTGAGTTCGTTTGGGGCCACTCGCAGTAGATACACGTCTCGTATATTCAATCCTATCACCTGTCCTGACATAATATACATTTGAATATGACAGTTCGGTATTCTAGAATGCACCTCCGGGTATTATGGAACTAACTGTGGAAGAGACTGCACTCTTCGTAACTGTAAGGGGGACTCCAGCTGTGACAGGAGACAAGGGCAGTGTGAAGGTGGATGTGCGGCTGGGTATAAGGGAACAGATTGTACTGAAGGTATTTTCACACATAAGCAGCGATGTTTGTCAATATATACGTTGGTAGCACCATGACAACCTGTCTCTTGCCAAAATATATCAATTTGGGACGAATGTTACTGAGCTGCGTTGGTTGAACAATATTACGACGTACAAATTCTACCACTAACATCAACGAGAACATGTGTACTCTCTATGGTTGTCGGTTTTTTTACATCAAACATTCCGAACTTAGTTCATGTGTATCTTCCAGAATGATTGGCAATTCCTGTAATGTACACAACATATGTTATAATGTCAACCATCTCAGTTCACAATTGGCTTTTGTTTGTTTTCTAGTTCGTTGTTCAACGTCGCGCTCAGAAGTATTCCAGCTATATGGCGGTGGGTTGTAAATAATCGAGTTTGGACCAGACCATTCAGTGATCAACAGTATGAGCTCTCGCAATTGGGATACGATGACATGTGTCAACCAAGTCTGACCACCCGATCTTGTTAGTTGCCTCGACAACCCTGGGTTGCTCAAGAAATTCTAGTCCGGATCATCACGTGTTTACAAATTACTTTCACACTTACACGAGCTCCACTTGTATGTATTTCAGCGTGTACCGGTCTGATGTACGGTCCTAACTGTGTGAGTTACTGCAGTGCCCGACATTGTAAAACAAACTCATCTACATGTGACGGAGTGTCAGGAGAGTGTCTTGGTGGCTGCGAAGATGGGTGGACAGAACTAGACTGCTCCAGAAGTAAGTTACACAGCACCATTTGTTTGTATTTCCTTTGTTGATCATGTGACCAATTGGTTAAGGCAAATAGGTAACTCAGCGGAAACTGAATTTGAACTTATTCGAGGAAATTATATACCATTCAACGTTTCAAAATGCACTATATGTTTTGTTGATTGTTGATAGCTGATTGCTGCAGGATAACGTTGCATACACATTTAGGAGTTGCATATCTTGATGGTATCATCTGTACTAAACTGCAAGTAAGATGTGTACATCTTTAGTTTAATGCCCTACCCGACATGCTCTCATACTATTCACACTTGCTTATTGGGTGTGAGTGACAAGCGTGTATGTCCTGAATCGGACAGCCTACATTTAGCACTGACATGATTTCATAAAGGGTACTGTAAATCGACAAAGTTTCGCGGGCAGGAAAGTTTTGCTGGTAATTGCGAATGAACTCCAGGCGCGAACCTTTCAAGGCGTAATGATGTCTCTCATTTTGTTAGGCAACTATTCCTGGTCCATGTAAATTACGTGATCAAACAATGTCAAGAAGTCAAGATGTTCGCCTACCGGCAATATTCCTCAACACCATGTACTTACTTTACAGCAATCACTAACATAGTTGCGTTTACTCACATCTCGAAATGAAGTGTAGTTGACGGTAAATGGATGCACATACATATTTTGTTTCGCCAAAAGTCATAATTAGTGTAGCTGAACGATCATATTTCAACAAACTCTTTTCACAGTGGAAATATCGACATCGCACGAAACCTCATCGGTGACAGGTTAAATTGTTCCATGCATAAAAGTTAATACACCAAAAAGCTGTCGCATAACCTTAGTTATGATTATAATATTTTACATTTGTAGAGCACAATCTGCAATGAAAATGACACAATACTAGAATATATTTCTGTTTATAAAACAATAGTTTTAGATACTATCTTTTTAAGATCACTGCATCACAATTCATCTCGGTATGTTATCGGATACGTTTTAACTAAATTACCGGTAGGGGAACGTGTGCACAGCACAGCTGATTGTTATTTCTTGCGTTGTAAACAAGACAATTACACACGGTAATCTTAATCCCTTAGTTATGATTATAATATTTTGCATTTATAGAGCACAATCTGCAATGAAAATGACACAATACTAGAATATATTTCTGTTTATAAAACAATAGTTTTAGATACTATCTTTTTAAGATCACTGCATCACAATTCATCTCGGTATGTTATCGGATACGTTTTAACTAAATTACCGTAGGGGAACGTGTGCACAGCACAGCTGATTGTTATTTCTTGCGTTGTAAACGAGACAATTACACACGGTAATCTTAATCCCTTAGTTATGATTATAATATTTTGCATTTATAGAGCACAATCTGCAATGAAAATGACACAATACTAGAATATATTTCTGTTTATAAAACAATAGTTTTAGATACTATCTTTTTAAGATCACTGCATCACAATTCATCTCGGTATGTTATCGGATACGTTTTAACTAAATTACCGGTAGGGGAACGTGTGCACAGCACAGCTGATTGTTATTTCTTGCGTTGTAAACGAGACAATTACACACGGTAATCTTAATCCCTTAGTTATGATTATAATATTTTGCATTTATAGAGCACAATCTGCAATGAAAATGACACAATACTAGAATATATTTCTGTTTATAAAACAATAGTTTTAGATACTATCTTTTTAAGATCACTGCATCACAATTCATCTCGGTATGTTATCGGATACGTTTTAACTAAATTACCGGTAGGGGAACGTGTGCAGCAGCACAGCTGATTGTTATTTCTTGCGTTGTAAACGAGACAATTACACACGGTAATCTTAATCCCCTTAGTTATGATTATAATATTTTGCATTTATAGAGCACAATCTGCAATGAAAATGACACAATACTAGAATATATTTCTGTTTATAAAACAATAGTTTTAGATACTATCTTTTAAGATCACGTCAACAATTCGACTTGATACAAGAGGAGGACTCGCAAAACAATCACGACGTATCACGACGTAGAACTGACTGGGTTGTTGACCATGCCAAACATTGACGACGGGGAACTTTGTCGATTTACAGTATATTTTGGAAGCACACCATGATATTTTAAGCCTTTAGTTCCAATTATTCTCCAATAATATATACTATAAACAAACTTCAACGTTTTGCTCTTTAGACTGCCAGGATGGCTATTATGGCCAAAACTGTTTCATGAAATGTGATGACAGACATTGTACCAATGCATCCTGTCCTGGCGACGGAGCATGTAGTGCTGAATGTGAGCCGGGCTGGACTCTCCGGACTGCACACAAGGTAAAACGAGTTTTCAATCACATGAGTTGCATACACGCACGAAACAAATGTCCCATATAACACATATCTGTCACACCGTCATGTTGGTGGGAGTTTGCTGAGTGCGGCCATAAACAACAAAAAATCAACTAAACACAATCTGTCACAAGGGAGCGGACGTGAAGAATATCATAATGTAACTTGTGGTTTTGTTTTGTTGTTGTTTAACGCCGCGCTCAGAAATATTCCAGCTGCATGGCGTCGGTCTGTAAATAATGGGGTCTGGATCAGACAATCAAGTGATCAACAGCATGAGCATCGATCTACGCAATTGAGATACGATGACATGCTCAACCAAGTCAGTGAGCCTGACCACCCGATCCCGTTAGCCGCCTTTTACGACAAGCATGTTTGCTGAAAACCAATTCTAACCCCAATCTCCATGGGTCTGGACTTGTGAAAACAGGAATTATAATTTTTTGTTGTCCAACATGTGTGCGTTGATTAATATCTATAGTCTGAAATAACTAAAATTTAATCAGAAAAGCCTTTAAATTGGCAAATGTTGGAGGCACCTGAGTAAATTAGAAATATAGTGAGAAGGATTTGAGATGATTTGGGGTGTTGAAGCTGATTTCAAGAGAATCGCGATGACGATACGTCCGTCTATTAGAGATTTGCTTCTATTAGAAATCGGCACTCACATCGCAAATGCGGTACTCTCATCTTCAGTATATGGTATTTTGTCATGTCTAACCATGTCTGGAAATGAAGTACTACTGACGGACGGAGGAAACATGGTCCTATATATTGCTTCTATTTTATGGCGGATGGTAAAGAGTCATCAAAATATGACATATCCCCCCGGCTCCCGCATATTTGCAAAAGTCATATGAATCGTATGCCTTTAAAGAAAGTCATAGATCACTGTACTGTGTCCAAATCCATCTTGTTTTCATTGAAACGATAGAAAAAATCAGAACTCTGACCACTTCAGTAATTGGATAATACACATACAACGTTTCAAAAAGATGTCTATAATGAACAGCTGGATGGGTCTGAGTATAAGACTTGTTCAGAAGTGCCAATGCCGGCTAGTGCCTATATATAAGCGCGCGTAGGTTCGTACAGTGGTACTAAGACAGTATAACATGTATGCTCAGCGCTAAGCACTGATACTGTTATTGAACACACCTCATGAAACGATTCTAGGAAACTAGTCGGCCTTCCGCTAAATTCCAGGAAAATTTAAGGGTGCTGCTAAAATGGAATGCCTGTTTAGATTCTGCAATTCGAAATTATGCACGGAACTAGTACAAGTGTGCTCTATGTAAAATTGTTTTGAATTGAAAGTGATCAGTTTATTAACGTTTTTGATCAGTAAAGAGACAGAATGTGTATAAATTAGAGATTTATAGAAACCTCGATTTTTTTCATTAACTATGAAGTAAAGTGGGACGAATATTTCCGATTACCTACATGGCCACGTGGTTCCTAATTTGATGCAGCTATGTTTATTGGTCATTTGGAATTGCAAAAATACAAAGAGACCAAATATTATTGGATGAAAGTTCATTGTATGTAATCCAAGTGTATATTACAGAGACAAATTCAGCCTGATTAAAAGGCCTCCAACCAATAAGGATCGCGGAGCATGCACGGTTTTTTGGTATCTTTTGACATAATTAAATAATGTTTCTATCTGAAACGTAAATCAACGATGCTTTACTTGACCAGTTGGCAATCTTAGACTGAGGGTGGATTGGTGTTGATGGATGTTTTTTTTATATTTTCAAAGATGTTCTTTTCCACAGAGTGCTCCAGTAGAACGTATGGCATGAACTGTAACAAAACCTGTGGCCAGTGTGCTAACAGCGACACATGCCATCATGTTACTGGGATCTGTGCTGATGGATGCGATGCAGGGTGGCAAGGTGAACTGTGTCAGAAAGGTGAGAAGAATCACAACTGAAACTGCATGAACTTCATTGTCCTCTTTACTGAAAACAACTTCAGCCGACTTACTAAGGGAAAACTATTAAATGTGATCTCAGAGCAATATTAAGAGTCTTAAACTATCTATCCATTTTTGTCTTAGGTTGTGGCAAAGGCACATTCGGGTCGAACTGTAAGAGTCACTGCGGCAACTGTAACGGGACATGTAATGTTGTTGATGGAAGATGTCTCTGGGGTTGTACCGAGGGATACAATGGTTCTCACTGCTCTGTGAAGCTTCGTAAGTACACCTCATATAGATCCTTAGAAATGACTTTAACCTCACAGATCAGCTGCTGGTATGAGAAATGGTTTATATTTCTGAAGTACTATGGAGCCATATTGGCTATTTAAGTATATTTACAAATATTAATACATTCAAACATGAAAATCAATTTGTGTTTCACCCTTCATTGTCGTAAGACATTTCACCCCACTGTACTAAATAGGAATATTGCATGTTTGAGTATGGAATATGTAATATATGTGCACACGTGTCGTGATTTTAATTCAAAACTATGTGGAAATGACTAATTCTCCGGTGAATCTGAGTAAGAATACGGTAGTTGTATTACATGTTGTAGTTGAATTTGACGAGATACATACTGCACACAACTCGTATTTCAGCTCCTCGAAATGCACCAGACCAGTCGGAGTTTACTGTAGCAGCTGTGGCGGGAACAGTCGCAGGTTTACTTGTTGCGATAGTAGTCATTGTTGCTGTTGTCCTCGTCAGAAGGTAATTTATAAACTCACCCACACTTACTCAGCTCAACAGATATTTCACACCATTTCTAATTCTATACACCGATTATAAGCGGGCTATTTGATGTTACATCTGAGATCTAATGCAATAGAAACTGGACACCAATGTAGGTACCGATAAACTACATGAAATAGAGCCCCCCAAAACGGTTACACCTGTTTGGGCTGTCAGTCCAGATTTGAAGAGGTCGTTTTTGAGACGATGCCGTATTGGCAACTGCAGATACTCACATGAGTATGTATTATAAGAGAAATATATCCTCCGTTTTATTATCACGAATCTTGTGGGGGGGATAAATATGTCTAGAAAAAAAAACAGTCAATGGAGGTTTTACTGATGTTAAATTTAGTTTTTAAAAGACATCGAATTGTTTTTGAAAATTTTGATTACTATGGTTTGTAAAAGAAAATGTTGTTTTAGAATGGACAGATTCAATAAGCAGCAGAGGTAATAGTGGCTGTATCGTGAAAGGCAATTAAAATGTTGTAAATGTATTGCCCTCCCGAGAGGGTAAATAATGAGTGAGTGAGTTCAACAGCTGAGGGGATGATGTAAATCTAGTAACAGTCCGTTTGACACAAAATGATACCGATGAAGTGCAATGTAAAACACAAAAACAATTAGACATAAAAGAATCAAACCGACGCGGAGTGCAATAAAAACAACAGACCAACTCTAGAAAGAAATTGCATAAGTTTGGTCACATAAAGAAAAAAACTTGTATACAAAACTGTCATCATTTATTTGTGAATTTTCTAAGTTTGTTACAAGGGCGCATTAGCAACTAAAGGAACAGCGCGAAAAACGAGATGCACGTGCATTATTGACGTCAGAGACATGTGATTACTGCTGATTGACAAAGTGAAGGAAAATGAAAGTCTATTATTTACAAAGTCTATGATTTTTTCAAGGATGAAAATGACGGGGTGACCCAAGTATGCAATTGCTAAGTACATACAGCGCACTGCTTGTGCAGCTGGGGAACGTGTCGTCTCGCCAGCTCAAAAAATTGTTCAGAACCCGTTAACGCACGTGCATCTCGCTTTTCGCGCTGTCCCTTTAGCTGCCAATGCGCCCTTGTAACAAACTGGGAAAACGCACAGATAAATGATGAGAGTTTCTTAAACTTTTTATTCTTGTGACACAAATTATGCAATTTTTTTGTAGAGTTGGTCTGTTGTTTTTATTGGGCCTCGCGTTTGTTTGATTCTTTTATGTCTATTTGTTTTTTGTGTTAGTTTGCAATTCATCGGTATCATTTTGTCTCAAACGGACTGTATGCTTGGTGCAGTTAGTAAAGGTCCACATAGTTCCTAGTATGGTGATCTATCTACCTTCAGGTGCTTGCGATCTGTAGCCAATGTTTATATTGTACTGTCGTGTCAAGAGTGATTTACGGTACAGGATTCTTTTAAATCGTTATCGGTGATATTCTAGATGTTCTACTGTCCATCCTCGACATATTTTATCATAGAGCATTATTTATTATCAATGTATGTCATGTTTAGTCAAGGTATACTGAAACAGTGCCGATGTGACGGTAAATCTTAACTCACTCACTACAACAGACTAGTATGGGTTTGTGTATGTATATTCAGTTTGTTCACCCGCCGTTTGGTCTCAACTGCTGCACACTTTTATACAGCGTTCTGTAAGTTGCAGTGGTGGTAGATAGAGGTCATGGGGTTTAACATTTGCAAACCTGTTCGTAAAATGATTAGAATACATGGTTATGTGATAACATAAAAAGAGTTGTAGAAATTTTGGCTATCATGAATTATATTTCGATAACTGGATCGTGACCATATGTTTGAAAAGAATTCCCACAATCAAATGCACAAATCATTGATTGTAACAGAAAACAGCATGTACTGCAACGCACACGAATGTTTATAACTGTTCACAAATAAATATGCCACAGCCTAAAAACAAAATAAGTAAAGCACATTGACGGTCACATACCGTTGAAAGTCTACCTTATTTGTTTTGTACAAATGTCTTTCTCGGGATCTTTGCGACAAGGCAGTGCAGGATGTTGAGGTTTAGGTGTATGTACGAATTCACATTGCAAAGCCTTAAATTCTTCTTTAGCGTTTCTGACCTTATAACACGATCGGTATGATGTCAGCCAATGTCAGATCGTGTGACAAATACCTCTTTGTGACTTTGGTTCTTCTGGCCGTTGGACAATACTGTCCATTTGTTAACTGTTTCTACATGTACCAGTTAATGATGCAAGTTTTCTTTTGTATTTGTTTCCGTCCCAGATGCGCAAGTAATGAGACAGTCATGAAAAGCTTGTTTACTTTGGAGACGTTACTGCTAAAAAAGTAATTTTGTTTCGAGTATGTTAGTATCGTGTAACGTTTTCTATGTCTTTGATGCAGGAGGAGACGGCGGTTTCAACGATAGTGAAATAAACAAACAAGTTGAGTTTCACCCTAAAGCACATAGTAAAACAACAACAAGGTATGACAAACATTTTCGCAAACATTTTCGTCCCAACATTTTTTCATCAATTACTGTATAGATAAAGTTCATTATAATGAAGGATTGTTACTGAATGTACTGCAGGTGCTAAATAGTGCTGTTGTAGTTTTCGGGAGTAAGCATATGTAAATATTTCAACAGAGTCTTTGAGACAGACAAGATGTATATATGGCAGGGCACATAAAAAAACAAAAGGTAAATATTTCAGATGTACATATGCACATATTAAAATGCCTGGGGCCTCCTTGCTATCATTTAACTATTATTACTTAAACGGTGTAAAATCCATCTCACTTTATTGGCCAATGGGATAGTTCACAAAGGTGTAACACCACGTGAATTTTATGGATGAACAATTGACATTCCCGAAATCCACTGGAATTAACTGGGTCAAGTGATAATGACAGTACATTTTCATACCTGTAGAGAACAGCATTTATGAAAACGTCACTCTAGATGAGAGCGCGGCAGTTAATCAGAAGCCAGCAATAAAGCCCAAACCTGCCACACAGGCCCCAGCAGGTAAGAAGCAGGATTCTAAAGATCAGGAGGAAGAAGACGTTGAGGAAGAAGTTCAATCTCCTGACAGTTGTTACTACAACGCAGGCGCCGATGACGCCGTAAGAGACGTCGCTGTGTCGGAACTAGCTGCAACGGTGGCAACACTGAAGGGGAGAAAAGATGGATTTGAGAAAGAATATCACGTGAGAATTGTCCACTTGTCACTACAATGCATCCATTTTTTTTCATTTGTTGTTCAGAGTGAATTATCAGACTTTCACGTGAGAATTATCCAGACTTTCACATGACAATTGTATATTTTCAGCACAATGCATGGCATATTCCGTTTGTCCAAGTGTTGTTCAAATTATCTCTTAACACGAAAAGTAATGCTTCAGGATTACAATGTTACAATGTATTTTATCTCCTAAAGTTTTGTCGCATTGTCATATTATCATACTGTTTGTCATATTGTCCTTACAGAGACTTCCAACTGGGTTTACGGCGCCGTATCAAGACTCCCAGAAACCCGAGAACAGTGGCAAGAACAAGTTCAGAGGCTACTACCCCTGTGAGTAAACTGAGATAAATGAATGTAATTGAACGCTGTAAGACTAGGGTTAAACTTTGATAGACGATGTAGGTAACAACAGATAATGCAGCTTGAGTCCAAATTTCAGACGACCACAACAGAGTCCGCCTAACGCCCCTCCCCGACGTCCCCGGGTCTGACTACATCAACGCAAGCTTCATGCACGTCTGTAGTTTACTCATATCTTCCTATCCTAACACTAAATGATGTATACAGTATTTGGAAGCACATTAATCCTAATAAAACAAAAATGAGACAATCAACTGAAAGGGTTGTCTGTGGATGCACTACATCAAGACCATCTTACAGAAAGGACTTGCAGACTAACAGATTTCCCTTACTGAGGAACATGCACGATGTGCGCAATACATCTGCGTGATGTGATTAAATCGGATGGCTATAAAGGTTTTACCTATACGACTTCCCTGTTTGTTTTTTTCAGAGCTACAACCAGGGAAAGACATATATAGCATCTCAGGGTGGGTTGTTTGTGCATTTAAGCTGACGTTGTTTTGTGTTGATTTCACAGTTAGTTTCGCAGTATATTCATAGTATAAGCTGGCACAGAGCTGATTAATGAATTGTAATAATAGCATTAAGAAACACCCAGTTGTGTAACCGTTTAATGTTTATCATTGGAATGGATTTAGGAATCGTGGTTCTAAAGTGTGTCATTATTTGCCAACCAAATTAATATGTCTTTCTTTGCTTTGATAATTTCATGTATGTAGCACCCAACAAGAAGACCGTAGGAGACTTCTGGCGGATGATCTGGGAACATTCCTGCAGCCATGTGGTCATGTTGACTGGTCTCGTGGAGGAAAGTAGGGTAAGATTTCATGTTGTGTTCCATTCCATTCCAAATTTGGCCAAGGCAAACCAACAAAGCATAGTATGTTAACATCGATGGTAATTTCAATGGATTCTCATTTTAGGTGAAATGTGAACGATACTGGCCGACAGATAACGTAATGGAAACTGGTGGTTTGAAAATAATGGTTGAGGAAACACAGACCCGTGCGAACTTTACAACGAGACACCTGAAAGTCACGTCCACAGTGAGTGCTGACAAGTCGATTCCACTGCATGCGTTCAACTATCCATTTTATATGAACCAATATTCCTGCAACACAAGTTGTTGATAATCATATTTATGCAATAGATCCTGTTCTATTTTCGATGATTTCAGACCAATTTGTTATGATGAGGACATTTCCAACTTTGACACCACAGTGACAAAATTATGCCAGACTCAGTTCTGTTTTGCCCAGGACTATATGTTATTTAATAGAACACTTGAGATGCCAAGGATTACTTGTTTCCACTTTTCATCAATTACTGAAAGGGATCTATAGACGGTGACTTATGATTTGGCCTGAATTAAACAATGAACTCCGCTTTAGCAAAGACGTCTTATGATTATAAAACGATTTTGTCTTTGTTTTCGCATTCATTTAAATCAATAAAGGATTTGAGCAATTGCATCCTGTGTTTGATATTTTGTTTGTTGCAAAGAAGAAGATATAACCATTTGGTGTTACAGACTGGAGAGTGTCGGTCAGTCATCCAGTTCCACTTCACATCCTGGCCCGACCACGGTGTTCCTGACACCCTCGCCCTGGTCAACTATATATGGTTGGTCCGGCGGACAGCTGCAGAAACAGATGGACCGCTGCTTGTCCACTGCAGGTACGACAATCTTTAGTCGCACAGGCACTCGGATTACTGTTCGACGGCTGTTGTTAAGACAGGTAGTCTTCATACTGAAGTTTCCATCTTGGCCGTTCGTTAGATATGTGAATATGAGTTCTTAGCGTATGTACGCACATATTGGGCTTCATGGGTTTGGATCATGATAACATAATACTTCTCTGGAAAATACTTTGGGACGGACGTTTATGGATAGATTTCATTGGAAACTATTCCATAATTTTGCTAGTTTTAACTGCAATAATTCAGCATAACACAGGTAAACGACGTGATGCTACACACAATCAAGGATTCTGAGAAAGTAATGACCGACTGTTGCATCCCTCTGAACACTTTCAGTGCCGGTATTGGACGTACAGGCACATACATCGCCATTGACTCCCTGATAGACCAGGCCCGAGGGGAGGGGGTGGTGGATGTCCTGGGGTATGTGTCAGCCATGAGGGGTCAGAGGAAGAACATGATACAGACTCCGGTAGGTGGACGTAATTTGTCAAACACTTTCAGAAAGTTATCAGTTATATTTGTCATGACGAGGCAAAGTAGTGTGGTAAAATAAAACTCTCAGTTCTTGAACATTCTGCTTTTTTTCTGCTGATGGAAAGACGCACACGGAGGATAACATTTGTTGAAATTATATATTTTGCGAAGGGTTATATGTTCTCCATTATTCTCTAAATAGGAAAGCATGATTCGACATACTCTGCTATTTTACGACGAAGGAACTTGTCATCCCTTGATTATTTGGTTTATCTCAATAACAGGCACAATATGAGTGTGTCTTCCTCTGCCTTCTGGAGATGACGACATATGGCAGTACCAGCATGGACGTCTCCAACTACACGAACAGCTACAGCAGCAGCGGCATGGACACCACCGTGGACGGCAAGACTTTAAGTCAATTATCAGAGGTCAGTGTTGAAAATATTTAAAGGGGAGGTGTTGGGTGAGTAAGTATGCTTCTACGCCGCTTTAAGCAATATTCCTGCAATATGACGGCGGGGGCTTTCCACATTGTACCATGTAGGGGATCGAACCCGAGTCTTTGGCGTGACGAGCAAACACTTAAACAACTAGGCTACCCCACCGCCCCTGAAAAGATTCAAATGGTATCTTCGTAACCTTATTACTTTTCAGAATTACCCTCTCCAAAACTCAAATTGAGAAAAGCTTCCACGCAATGCGATGTTGATAAACTCGTGTCAGTTTGTTTTACTGTTCATTATATTGAAAATAACTTCAGTTAGAAACAAATGACATGAAGAGACAAAATATGTTTATTCAAAGACCCATCGTCATGTAACCATCATGAATTATTATTTCTTAATTATAGTAATAAACCGTCTGGAAACTGCATTTCGATACCCATTGTATACTTCTGGTCATGGTAGTGTCTCAATGGTGTCGAGCATGCCGCACATTTGTATAATACCGGAATGGTGTATATACCTTTCTTACTTTACTTCAATGATATTTCTAAAATTAGTTTTGAATTGAAACATCCATTATATCGAAGTTTATTCGACTGCATGTGTAGTATACATATCTGTGTTCACAGATGCTGATGTCAGAGGTGCGAGGAGGTAGGTTTACACATGCTGTCACTCAACTTCCAAAGTTATAAAAATCATTGAAAGCTCATCTTACGTTAAATTCAAATGTTAGGGTTCTGTTGTCTGTTGCAAGTCAGCCATAACAAGGGACTATCTGGTCCTCTCTATTTTTATTTGGAGTCCAAATCCATGGATTTGAACCCATGAATGTTAACACTGTGTATGGCAAATGAAAATAGTGCCTTCCATTGAATCAAGCCCCATACCTGAAGTTAGTCTACAGATAACTTCTACCCCATAATCTACCGGGCTGTCCCTAAATTAACACAGGATATGATTGTATCATTATTAAAATGAAGATCCGCCGTATTCTCTTGACCTGGATCTGTAGGAGATGATACGCCGACTGGTATTCTTACCATGTTAATACTTTACAGATCCTCCCGACCGACACAGAATGTGGGTGGATGGTAATCCTGAGTTCATTGTCCGTGTAGGACCGGTAGGTGGACAACATGCGGTAGCAGTATATCAGAGGATCTTTAAACTCATATTACCAACACGTTTCAAGACACATTTCTAAATTTGTAAGACAGAAAATAATGAAACATTCTTATTCTTGAACCTTATTATTCCGTCTTGAACTCAACACATGCGGATGCACGAAATTGCACTTCACTTTTATCTGAATGTACATGAACGTTTGAGATGGTGGGAGTAAAACAGGCATACTTGTAACATATGATTTCTTCCATCAACATATATCCATCTTTTCAGTCCCTGACCCGTCTAAAGGGGTACCTGCAAGCCACTGCACCTCCCCCGGGATTGGTAAAATTGTTGTGGAAACTGGTAGAAGAGAACAACGTCCACAACATCATCGTCGTCACGCCAAATGTATGTAAATTGAAGAATGTGAAATATCTGAAGAATGTTCTACATTGAATGATCAGAATTACACAACAGTAACATGTCTTTCATTCTGATGATATATTTCACTGAAGTAGTTCTTGATAACTACCTTTAGCTGCCATGCTATATTGTATCATGGCTGAAGTTGTTGTAAATCTGTAGCTATGATCTGTATCAGGTGGGAATAAAGACAGCATAACTTATTTGAATATTGATTCATTTGTATACATGTTTCATCCTATTACAGTTTTGAACATTTTCTATTCAAGATGGGTTTAGTCCAAGCAGAGGGAAGGTCAAAGACACATGGTGAGATTACCGTGACAACCACGAGTGAAACCAGCCTATCAACAGACCTTACCATGAACAACTTGCACTTAGCCACCAAGGTAATAAACCATCAGGTACATTATTAATACTCGTGAAAGCTAACATAATTTCGTAATAACCAAGTATGACAAACTAATGAAAGAAGATATAACATTAAGGATAAGAGAACTGGCCTTTGCTAATTTAATACTTAGTTTGGTTTGGTTTGGCTTAGTTAGTTGTTTTGTTGGTTTTTTTTAAAAATATCTCATTCAATATATTACATGGCAGACACCATGAGGCTGAGGTCATTATTATTAGTAGTAGTATTACTGCATTCATGAAAGGCCAATAATAGATAAATATTTGTGTACACAGACAGACAGGCCTCGCCAGGTGAAGATGATCAGAGTTAATGCACACTTGACTACAGAAATTGTGACATCCTATTTGTTGAATCATCCCCAACTGCAAGAAATATCAAAACAAACTCACCCAGTTGTTGTTCTTCACAGGTAAAATTGTCACTTTATTTGAAAGCAACTTTTGTGATGAAGGAATTGTATCTAAAAGCTAATAACTAATTTATTGAAATTATGATATTGCAGCGAAAACGACAGAAAGCTTGCCGTCTCTTTCTGCATTATGGGGAATATTCTCTCCGGTATTCGTGAGGACACTTGTGTTGACGTCATCGGCCATGTGAGAACAATCCTCAGATGTTGCCGTGACCTTCAGTTCAACGAGGTAGGGACAATATAGTTCTATTTACCCAAGATCATCAGTCACAATATAATATGATCTAAATCACATCTAACATATTTCAAAAATTATTCTCCCTTGCCATTCTTTCCAATATTTGGGTTTTTTTTCGAGTCTTTCAACGTTCTTTCTATTAAATATCTGCAAATATAATGAGGACAACATATAACAACCAGTATCTCTGACGATGACATAGCGTTGGTAATATCAGTCATATTTATTAAATGAACGGTACTATCGAATAACCTTACATGCTTTATTCAAACCATTTTGAACCAAACAAACAAACAGAGTGAGTAAGTGAGGTTTTAGTTTACGCCGTCTTTTAGCAATATCAAGGCGGGTGACACCAGAAATGGGCATCACACATTGTAACCATGTGGGGAAACGAACCCGGGTCTTTGGCTTGCCACGAAATCACTTTAACCACTAGACTTTACCAGCGCTCCACAAACAAGTAGACAAAAGAACAGATTCAGAATTTTGGGTGCCATTTACATAACTGTCTTTCGAAAACAGAAATTAATATTAGATTTTCTATGACCAAGACTGTTCCAAATGTTTTGACAGTGATTTGTGTATCCTTGCCATAACTAATGTTGATAGATTGTACGACACTATGGGTATTTATGGCGTAATGCGATATAGCCTTTGACATTGCCTCCAATCGTAGAGGGATGTGATGTTATCTATGGCCATCAAAACCATCACTGATCCGATATGAATCATTTCCATCGAGAAAACGCGTAAGCTGTCTTAGAGATCAAACTCCTTTTAATATCCTGGTTTTTTGTTTTTTTTTCTCCAGGATGATGTGCAGATGTTTCATGACTTTGCCCTGCAGTGTATTCTGAGAACAGATCCTTCAAATACCTATGCCAACATCTGAACTCAACACCAGACAGTCCCCACGGACCACATCACACCTACGAAAAGAACGAACATATTACCACATTCAGTCCCATAACAGCGACACCAATATATATCTATTAGTGAACACTTTCCTTATTATGCAGTGACAATGCCTTGAAATGAATCGTAGGAATGAATTACCAGTCTTGCCTCAAACATAAATACCGATTCTACGAGCAATCGATTCTTTGACGACCCTTGTTATTGAACCATAAGCATCTTTTTCAATTCAGGAACAATCGGTTGAGACATGTTGAATGTCTTGATTACATCGAAAACCCACTTACATGTACCTGTGGCAACAGCAACATATGTATTGAACATTATTCTCTATATTGCCTGTAACGCCCATAAGCAGTATTGTTGTGTATATAATAATAATATAATTTTGATACCATAACTTTACGTTGTTAATATGCACCAAAGTATAATATTTATAATTTGTGTTGTTGCACTACATGATATACCACCAATCATGCGGTGAAGGTGACACTATTTACCCCCAAATCAAATCAGTACGGACGTCGTTATATTTTCATATATGGACATTACGGTCTTTCCGTTATCACGTTTAGTAGTTTTAAATGATTATTCTGAAACTGATTTATCATGGTAGACGTGTAGAGGACATTTACATATGTGACGTATCAGTGATATACATGATTGATTTTGAAATTCCCTGTATGGGTATATTTTAAGTGAACTAGCTTGTTTCTCTTTCTTTGTGTCCCTAATTTGGTAATCTACCTTCAGTTGTTGGCGATCTATAGCCAGTTTTTATATTGTATTGTCCAAATAGTGCTATTAGTTTTAACTTTCCACACTAGTTTTAGTTGTAATTGTGATATTCTAGTTCTTTTACTGTCCTTCGTAGACAGGTTTTTATCATATACATATATTCTATTTCAATGTCAAATATGTTCTCGTCACGATATGGCTGAGATATTGCCGATGTGACGTTAAATATTAACACACTCACTTACTCACTCTTTCTGTGTGAAATCTAGATTCGCACTAGTTCAACAGAATTTCACATTGATTTGTACTAGTTCAACAGAATTTCACATTGATTTGTACTTGTTCCACAGAATTTCACATTGATTTGTACTTGTCACAGAATTTCACACATTTGTACTTGAATTTCACATTGATTTGTACTTGTTCCACAGAATTTCACATTGATTTGTACTTGTTCCACAGAATTTCACATTGATTTGTACTTGTTCCACAGAATTTCACATTGATTTGTACTAGTTCCACAGAATTTCACATTGATTTGTACTTAGTTCCACAGAATTTCACATTGATTTGTACTTGTTCCACAGAATTTCACATTGATTTGTACTAGTTCCACAGAATTTCACACTGATTTGTACTAGTTCCACAGAATTTCACATTGATTTGTACTTGTTCTACAGAATTTCACATTGATTTGTACTTGTTTCACAGAATTTCACATTGATTTTGTACTTGTTCCACAGAATTTCACATTGATTTGTACTTGTTCCACAGAATTTCACATTGATTTGTACTTGTTCTACATTATTCACAGAATTTGTACATTGATTTGTTCCACATTGAGTAATTCCACAGAACAGAATTTCACATTGATTTGTACTAGTTCCACAGAATTTCACATTGATTTGTTCCACAGAATTTCTAGTTCCACAGAATTTCACATTGATTTGTTCCACAGAATTTATTGTTGTTCCACAGAATTTCACATTGATTTGTACTGCTAGTTCCACAGAATTTCACATCGATAAGCACACGTTCCACAGACTTCCACATAGAATCGGACTAGTTGCACAACATTCCACATAGATTGGCACTGGTTCCAGATAATTCACATTGATTGGTATTAGTTCCACACTTCATCCGGAGAATATCACTTAGAATCGTTCCACTTCAACACAATTGCACATAGATTAGTACTGGTCGAACAGAATTTTACATGGATTCGAACTAGTGCCACAAACGTGAAATGAACTATATAGTTGTCGCACCCATTATGTCTTGTTCCTGCACCTCGTCAACGTGAAGTCATAAAGTATATGCTTTGACAGTTAACCAAAACGACCATCCATTAAAGATAGAGCTTTAGAAGCAGCTTGTGGCGTACCTTTGTTATGTATATCAGCCAAAGCTTTTAACTTGTCCTCTCACCCAACGTCTATAATTTTCGTACCTGAACACTTCATCAACATGAAGTCATAAAAATATATTTGAAAGTAAACCAACATCAAAATGTGAAGCTTTTGTCATATGACATTCAATATGTTGTAAATGTTGCTGATCACTGATTTGTAAGAGAAGAAATTCTGCATTTGTGCAATTACATCGTACGTCTATGGACTGCCAGATGTCAGGTATGGACATCGTATTTGTACGCGATGCATGGACACACTGAATGCTTGTCTTTACATCGTATTAGTTAAACATCAGTTATATAAATCTTGGATGCGCATCACGGATGGGGACATGAGCATCCCCTCTCCCAATTATCCTGTCAGGTGATATAGTCATTAGTTGATGATGTGTACAGGTACGTATAGCTGCTTAAACGTTTATGTTACTATCTGTTAACATGTCAAACTGTGTCAGCACATTAACTTGAATAAAATCTTATTTTTGTATCCATTATGTCTTTTGTTTGACAAGGAAAGAACGTTTATTTTTTACAGTAAATACAAACATAACATCCATCAAGGTTGCCTGTTTAATATTTCACAAAGCTTTTGAAATCTTACAGATGTTTATTATATATGGTATGCAAACACTGCTGCTAGATTTTCAACCATTGTATCCATAACTTTTGTCCATTTAGATAGTGTTTCCTGTAAAATACAATTATTCGTCTGAGTAATTGGTATTTAAATATACAATGATTAGTTACTTATTACACTTCAAGTTGCTATCTGTATTAAGAATCGGATTTCTGTACATTGTCTAGATAATCACAATGACTCGGGATCGGTAAGACGATAGAGGTCTGTACTTTAAGTGATAAAATATAGTGCACTGGGCCCGTGTCCTTTAAGGGAAACACAATAAAATACGATTGGCAATTCAACAGTTGACATTACAACGCGGTTGATAGCAATGCGATGCTCAAATGTATCGTAACCCATGTGAGAGTTTAAAGCAAGAGAACGGAATCGAACCCGTGTCCTCGTCACGAGCAAACGCTTCATCCATCATAGTACCCATATATTATAACAAAACATTAAAACACACAGTTAATAGGAAGGGTATAGGATTTGAAACACTTCCCTTAGTTATCTTGTGCTGGCCTGAACATCGCTGGATCTCCCTTGCCATGGTATAAAACTGGCACTGTGCCTTACAATGAAGTGCATGCACCAACGTAAGTCAAAAGAATAAGTGGCACTAAGGGGTTCCAGTCAGAGAAAACAGACTATCTAAATGAAGCATTCACAGACACAAAACATAGGTGACGGAATACACTCTGATTATACTGTTATCGATCACCGGGCGGAGATATAGTTATTCCTCATCATAGAATGTATGGTTTGTCATTTTAAAACATTTCGTCAGTTCCTGGAGGATTATCGCAGTCCTAATGCATGTCAGTAAATGCATTCATAATGTTCTAGACACAGGTCTCGATTCTCTTGTTTATTGTCAGCGATTTTCCTGTGTCTTTGGTCAGCGATTTCTGTGTGTCTTTAGTCTCCTCTTCCTTCACAGACCTGTGATTCCAATACAGCCTGCGTGTTAAACAGAACAAACAAATGTTAATGCCACATTCAATATATTTTAATTCGCACATTCATGTTTATGTTTATATGAATAGTCATCACTTTATTGCACACCTACCTGCATGGTCTACAATGTAAACACAGATACACCGCAACCGCTAAGATTAGTGTCAGCGCCACTCCGACAAGCCCACCAACGAGAACACCTAGACCGGTAATCTTTGTAAACGAATGGGTCGTTTTGTTGGTGTTGGGAAGTTTCTGTTTTTGATTCTGAAAATGTAAATCAGATTGGCTCTTCCAATGATTCAATCATAATGTTGTTAGTGACAACTTTCAAGTGGCACTGTCATTTAGATTTGTCTCTTATGTCGCCAAGAAGAGAGAGAGAATTAAAGTTCATAGTCACATCGGCAGCATTTCAGCCATATCGTGACTAAAACCTGTCGACGAAGGACAGAAAAACAACTAGAATATCACAGAAACAAGAATTAAAACGAGCATTTACCTCTAAAATTGGATTTCAATCTGGACAAGACAAAATAAAAACGAGCTGAATAACAACTGAAGGTAGGTCACCATTTTAGGGATCATGGGGACTTACAGTGTCTTTGCTACTTGCATGGACCCTAGCTGGATTCCCAGCTAACACAGAAACGTTTTGAAGACGTTTTGGAAACGTTTCCGTATCGTTCAAAAAAACGTTTTTAAAACCAAATTTTGTGGATTTTCTTTTACGTTTTAAAAACGTTTTGACGAAACGTTTGCGAGAAACATTAGAAACCTTCTGAAATCGTTTTGAAAACGTTTCTCCATGGGGTTACCAAAACGTTTCAGAAACGTTTGGGTTGAACCTTCTTGCGATTGTAGAGATATCAGAAACGATATCATCTTCTGATATCGTTGCAAGGCTAGTTTACCAACACTAAGTGTTTTCAATCCCGTCCAATAAATACATACACTTAAATAAATTTGTTAATCATGATATCCGTTATTTTTCAGCAAAAATGAAAAAACAAAACAATTATGTGTTTTAAAGAATACTTCATTTCATCAATACATTTGGAAAATAATCAGTCATCTTTCTCATCGGGTTCTTCTTGCGTCTTTGTTGGCTCCTGAAAAAAACCCGTAGAAATTCTATAAATATTTACTGTCTCTTCACTCTTGATGATGCTAAATTACTGCTAAATAATGTCTCTGTGTCATGAAACTATGTTGAAGAATACAAATTCGCACCAGTGTTTATCGAAAACTTACAAAATAAGTACAGATCAATCAATCTAGACCATTAATCATATACAATGGGAATTTATTAGTAACCAATTTGTCAAATTGTGCAACTGATTTCATCTGGTTATATTGTATAATACTTTCCCAAAATACGGGCGTCATTTACAGAAGAAAGTTGTCACACGCAATAGTTTTACGGGACTGAATATTCTGTATTTCTTACAGTTGACCCAAGTTATAAATGATTAGTTGCCTTTCAATGGCAGGATAAACGTTTATTTAAAAGTATTCCTTCATGACACATCTTCATTTCTTGTTTAAAAGTCGCATAATATATTTACTTATGAGGGGCTGCATTTGTTGTGAGGAATCATAGTCTGGTTGTTAAGGAAGTGACGTATTGTTTACGCTATAAAATAACGAACTGGAGTCGCCGATTCGAATGTAATATTATCCCCTGATTTCCTGTACATCGCAGATAAGCAAGAGCGCCACGTGACTAAATCTGTGTTGGCAGATTGGATACGGGACAGTGGAAACAGGGAAAATTCCTACATTTGAAAACAGGTCTACATTTTGGTCATCTAATGAATGGTAACATCATAGTTAAGTTAATAGTCGACGTTTGTTTGCAATTTAATTGATATTACCATGACTCTACATCATATTATTTGCAAACGCAGACATACTGTAACATAGTTTGGATATGAATGTGCATTTAGTATTAACGTACCACTCTACAAACATAAAAAACAGGTTTTCTCATGTGCTTGTACTATTAATTTTGATCTTGTGAACATTGATGCTCATATAGTAAACAAAAACACTCATTCTAACACTAGGATTAAGTTTATGCTAATCGTCACAATGATTTATGTCACAAGTTATATATATCACACATATGTTGAGAAAACATCATGGGAATACTTACTGTTACCAAAAAGAATGAACGTTCACAAGGCAAGATATAGAATTTTAAGTGAAATTCTAATTGATGATGTACCAATTTGACTGTACAAATTTACGTTTTAGAACAATTATATGAATACACATACCTCTTTTGATAAAGCTGTCGTCTTCCCGCCTGCTATGTACAGAGTCCGATTTTGAATGCGCGGGTTCCTGCTCTGACCTGATTTATGAAGTATCTTGGAAAATTCCTGAGAGCTGACACCGAGATACAAGAGATAGCAAGTTGTTCACGCAGAGAAGGCACAGCAGTAAACGGGTGATTACAATATAATGTTGGATCTAAAGTTAACAGTATAAGTACAAAAATCAGTGATTGTAATGAGACACATGACATATTATTACAGTTAGCAGAATGTTCAGAACAGTTTTCAAAACGTATAATTCTCACAAATATTTATGTGCAGGTGTACTTGCATAACCATTATTTACAAGTTAATATGCATTCCTGCAGTGAACAGAGACATAGTTATCAGGAAATGTTCACCTCAAAATGTTTCAATAACGATTTTACCAGGTTGTGATTTGGTTTCAATCAAACTTTAGGAAATCCCTCGCCAATGCTTCAAGAACGTTTCTAAAACGTTGGTGTGTAGAAGTTTGGATTTTGTTTCTTGATAACGTTTTAATAACGTTACTCGGAACGTTTTCATAACGTTTTAAAATAACGTTTAAAAAACGTTTTAGAAACATTATAAAAACGTAGTCATGAAACATTTCCCTGAGAAACCACTAGAAAACGTTTTATAAACGTTTTGTGTTAGCAAGGTTTACACCCACCCTTCAGCCGCTGGCGATTGTACTAAGGTTTAGCGATTTCTTAAAACAACAGATAAACTCGGTAGAGCTAAATCAACTCAGTTGTTCATTTAAACTACCAATTACAAGACATTTAAAGACATTTCTATTTACGCAACTGTTATCAAAATATATCTGACAGCTCTTTTTTCTTTTAAAACTAAAACGATTAAATGTGATTTTACAGTAAAAAGATCCTTCAATGTTTTGATATTAAAATACTTATCCCTTGTGATGGATCGCCAAGCAGACCTGACTAAGATAAATGTTACACTGTTAAACATAAGTGTTGTATATTCTACCTATAACACGGAGACAGCGAGGACCTCTGTATCCATGACTGCATCCCTGGAGACATCTCCCGTCCACAACGTCACAGCTCCCGTTACAGTGACCGCATTGTGCCGCACAGTTCAACCCGTACTTCCCGTTAGGACAAGCTAAATATGAAACACTGTTTCACTGACAGTATGAATATATATAGGAACAACTTGACTGCATAGCAACAATAATTTAATCATTTCACATCCTCGTTTTGCTTCTGCAAGTTCCCGATTGATACATGGAACTGAGAGTAGTTAGTTTTCTTTGACAAAACTCTCGTTCGTTATGTACAATGGATAAATATATTTTTAAACCGACGAATACATTTGGTAAGTCTCAACTTGGGCTGTATAATTTGTAATATTTCAATAATAATTATTGACGATTCAACCAGCCAAACTGCAGACAATATTACAATGATTAACGTCACGGTGTATTCTACGTGACGCTTTGACAACGAGGTCCGCTAAATCCATTTCTGCAATGCAATGAGATGACCTAAACGTTGATATCGCCTTTACTGACAAGTTCGGTTTTAACAACAAAACTATCTTTGCAGTTTAAAACAAGAGTGTGCGTTGTGCGTCATCTTAACCCACCTTCCTTGCACAGATCCAGATGCCATCCTGCCTCGCATCCATCTGGACAACTGCCGGTCTCGTGGTGACACAAGCTGGTGTTACCACATCTACCACAGGCGTTGTTGCAATCCACACCATAGGCACCAGCTGGGCAAACTGGGCATCTCATACAATATGTGAATATGTTTAGTTTCCCAATGTAAATATAATGTTTAACATCAGAGAACGTACAGATGTATCTAGTCGCCCCAATGGTCGCGAAAGTCCCTTCCAATATGACAGATATGTAAGTATGTGTTGTCTGACGCCTAAAGGTGTCTCTGTTGCGCAAAGAAACATGCGTAAGTAACGTCACGTACTCGTTATTATAGTACCTATTGCTGTGACACTGTACTTACTTGAGATAACGCTAACAGTTCAAAATATGTGTATTACCTGCACAACCCTGCTAGACAACTTACAGTACATTGTGTTACAGGTACATTGTGTCACAGGTAAATGCACTGTGTTACAGGTGAAATACACTTAATGATTTCCCAAATTTTCGAAGGAACGTAACAAACAGGTTTCCCATTTTACACAAGTTTACAAAGAGTACTGTGAATTATACACTTTTGTACTCCTCTGTGTTTATTTTCATGTAGCATAATCACGTTATATTTTCTTGTATTTCACTGTATCAAGGAGGTAATCAAATAGTTTTACCCTGTGTGCAGTCAGCTTCACGCCACCCAGGATTGCATCCACCGTCACACGCGCCTTGTGTCACATCACAACTGGACTTTATCTTGCAGTGACGTGCAGTACATAACTTCCTACAGTCGGGTCCATACCACACTCCTTCCGCACACCCTGGGGTTACTGTCGTAAGCGTTGGTTTTGGAACTAAATGCAGCAGTAAACATACTCCATAAGTGAACTCAACGTTTGAAACATCATGACGACTCTTTGCAGCTTTATAGGCATGACGCTGCTTCAGCCATAAACTGTCTAACATGTTCATATAACTTGCAGCTAGCAACACATAACATGGTGAAATAAAGACATATCTTTGGGTAAACCTAAGTCTCCTGAGAACACTATCTTGCATTAAAGACTTGGCATTTTCAAATGGTCCAGATTCGAGTACAGACCGCCGCCATATAGCTGAAATAAACAACAAACCAACCAACCAATCTTTTCTTTCAAATATTCAACAGCTCCTTCTGGAAACAATCCTAAATCAAACTTATGCATAAATAAGGTTCCAATAGCTGTTAATGCTGTTTATGCTATTTCATAAGATCTGTGTTGTCTGGAAAACTGTTGACCATTTCTTGCTGACGTGAACTGAAAATGGCTTCAGTGGCGGATTATAGCAAAAGTAATTACTGATATTGGGTGTTGTCATTAAAATAATTCTTTCGTTATTCTGTTGTTTCTGTATTTGGAGATACTAAACTTAGGCAAACACATGTAAATGAAATATACTTTTTCGTAGTGTGAATCATTCAGTTGGAATGTATAATACATTAATGCTTCCTCAGGGAGCTCCACGGAAGGTAAAGTGAAAGGCTATCTGAACATACTTACTCCACACTTCTACTTCTGCAAAGTCTAGTACAGCTCCATCTCCGTCGTTATCTGTTTCGGTATAGATAGTCAAGTAGCGCCAGACTCCAGAACAGTTCACATACAGTATGTCCGCTATGTCCCTACAGTCGGCACGTCCTGTAACAGTGTAGCAAAGATCCCCTTCCTTGGGGTTAGAGGAATCCGTCCGTGATGTGTAGAACTGTATGCCATTACACCGTCGTGAGTCTAGTAAATAGGTGCAGTATTTGCGCTACAAATAACATGCTTATAAAAGATTCATAATGTTTTCATTATGTAGCATGCAATCAGATCAAATGTAAAAGCAAGATACTTTTATGAATGATTGTTGTTGTTTTTTTGTTTAACGAAACACTCAGCAATATTCCAGCTATATGACAGCGGTCTGTAAACAATCGAGTCTGGACCAGACAATCCAGTGATCAACATCATGGGCATCGGTCTACGCAAATGGGATACAATGACATGTGTCTCCCTTACCACCCGACCCCGTAAGTCGCCACTTACGACAAGCATGGGTTGCTGAAGATCAGTTCTAACCCGGATCGTCACAGGTCTTTTTTTATGAAAGAGGGCGGTGGGGTAGGCTAATGGTTAAACCTTTAGACGCAGAACTAAGTTCGAGTACCCACATTTGTACAGTGTGAAGGCCATCTCTGGTGTATGTTGTCGAAGTGATATTGCCGGAATAGATGACAGAATCGACTTTTCCTATTATTTGATGCTTCTATTGTGATGCAACATCTGGGATAAACCCTTATAGATTGCCAACGGTTGAAGGATATAGATGACAAATGTATTTTATTCTTTTATGCTTCTATTGTGATGTAACATCTGGGATAAACACTTTATACCAGTGCAAGATTGCCCACGGTAGAAGGATACATATTGACAGATTGTAACGGTTTAGAAATAAAAGTTGTCATCCACAAATGTATCTTGTCTATATTGTTCCTCAGCAACTTTTCAAATCCCATTTAATTTAACAAATATTTAGTTCAAACGTTTTAAGGTATTATGAGAGCTGCAAATGTGACCACACAGGCATCCGTTGTGTTTGATTCTTCGAGAACTATTACTTACAGTCAAATCTGAAGAAGATCCTAATCATGGGAGAATGTACCTCCACGTTGAGGTCGACCTTCCACCAAGCAGTGGGTTCGTTCTCCTTGGTGTGGATTGTGAATGACTCGTCAGTACCATCAGTGTGTCCGTCAACAGCTCGCACGGAATATTGGACTCTCCTGGTACTACTCATGGATGTTCGCTTATGCAGAGCAACGTTTAGGCCACTACCTGAGACTGCACACACTCGGATTATGTATTTCTTGCATACAAGATGGCAAGGGTATTACACATTTGGTATTAAGGGTATTCATATTACACATGGAGGCAGTCTGTAAATAATCGAATCTGGACCAGATAATCCAGCGATCAACAGCATGAGCATCGGTCTATACACTTGCAATACGTTAACATGTATCAACCAATTCACACGATGCCCCTTAGTCGCCTCTCATGGGTTGCTGATGACCAATTCTAACCGGTTCTTCAAGGATCATTCTGAATGCCTTAGCCCCGAATTTCACAAGACGAGACCAAAATTGTTTTCTCAGTAAACATCAGATGACATGTACCTTCGTCTCCAAAAACGTTGGAATTTATGTATATGATATTGTCCTAATTGGTTAACGGAGATACTTCCGTTGGTCTGCAGCATACTGTTTGGAAATGTTCAAAATGTTCTCAAACATTAGCACACTTTAGCATACAGTGATTGTGAAGAAGTCCCAGATTCACGAACTGTTTTCTCAGTAAACTTCACACAATATTTACCATCGTCTGACAATGTCCATGTGACCGTTTTGTACCTTAACTTCCGTTGATCTGCAGCATACTACTTTGAAATAATACAAACATCAAGAGTGTAACTCATGCAGCACTCAGGATTCCATTCACAAACACGAAGAAGTATAAAATGCGAAATAGTGTTGTTTACTTACTCAATGTTTGTATTTTATCATAATCTGAGTGCGTATCATCATCGTCATCTCCTGTGAATGGGCTCTGTGATTGATAAGTATTCCAAACTTCTACTTCCGCAAAGTCCAACACCGTTATCATTGGCTGTCTCAGTGTAAATAGTAAGGAAGCGAAAGCTTTCGTAACAGGTAACGTTTAGAATATCAGCAATATCTCGACCGTCTCTACGTCCCCTGACCGTGTAAAACAGACTTCCGTTTTTTGGAGCAAGAGAACTTGTAACAGAGCAATAAAATTGCAACCCATTACGGCGGACTTTGTCTGAAAATAAATCAGATCAGAAACCATTCCCCTGAAACCTTCATCATAAAATCTCCGAACCAATTCTCAGTGTTGGTTTCATTGGAAAATGCTAAATTATCACAACAAGGAACATGATTAATAATATATCTTCCTTGTGTAAACATGTCTTTCTCAATTCGGGAACCCACATACTCAGAACCACTGTGCTTCACATTGAGAAAGTGCATTGCTATACAAGTGGCCTGAAATCACAATACACATCGTATCGTACATATATAAACTGGTCCACGGTTGACAAAAGCCAATTGAAACTTATTTGTATCATAGTAATCAGTATGTATATTAAACAAAACATTACTTACAGTCAGATCTGAAGTAGATGATGATCAATGGAGACTGTACCACCGTCTCGAGATCAACCTTCCACCAAGCATTAGGCTCACGCAACGAGGTGTGGATTGTTAATGACTCGTTATATGCGTCACTCACTCCATCTACCGCTCTTCCGGAATATTGTACTCTCCTGGTACTACTCATCCATGTTTGTTTGTGGAGAGCAATGTTTTCCCCACTACCTACAACAGCGTATATGTATGAGAAGCACCGTAACAAATTAATAATGGAGTTAAGGTTGTGGTGATAGTTATGTTATTTTACCAACTGTCTTATGACAATTTGATTTGGAATTGTTGAACTTCAGTGTTGATGACAGAGTAAGGATCTGTGTATGTTCATCCGGAGAATATGTCTATACTGCCAGATAGTCGTGTATACCAAGTCATTGAAAAGATACAGCATCGTTTGCATGAGTTATATAGACAGTTTTAAGATGTCCAGATTTCATTGGTCGGGGATTTCAGTGCTCGCACTGGTGCTGTAATTGACTGTACAATAAGAAACGAAGATAATGATAATATTTCATGTTTAAGTGGCATGAGTTAACCTAGTAATTTGTTGTAGGAAGATATGAAGTGAAGGGACAGATTATGTTAAAGAATTTGGAAAACTGCTTATTAACCTTTGTTGTATGTATGGTACTCTTCTGCTAACGGGCATTCATGAAATGATCGATAGGGTTCCTTCACTTTTTGTGAGTTTGGTGTATTTATTTGCATTAGTCTATTTAGAATTAATTTAGTTTTGTATAGTCTTTGGGGTTTAATTATATCTCAAGGGGAGGAATAAAGTTCTAAAAACATATTCTCCTGATGTGATTACTTTGGTATGTGACACTATTCAAGGTTGATTAAATTGTTTACATCTACTGATTAAATATCTCCAACACTGCTACTGACGCTGAATGTGTTTCAATTTGTAAAACTATTATTGCTAATCTTGCAGAATATACTAAATGTGGTGTGTGTAAGGATATTGACATGAACATTTGATGAAGTTGTTCATGCTATAAATGCTCTCATATGTCATAAAGCAACTGGTCTAGATGGCACTATGCCTGAGATGTTATAGTATGTTAGCTGTCACAAAAGGCGACTATGCTTGTCGTAAGAGGCGACTAACGGGATCGGGTGGTCAGGCTCGCTGACTTGGTTGACACATGTCATCCGTTCCCAATTGCGCAGATCGATGTTCATGCTGTTGATCACTGGATTGTCTGGTTCAGACTCGATTATTTACAGACCGCCGCCATATAGTTGGAATATTGCTGAGTGCGGCGTAAAACTAAACTCACTCACTCACTATAGTATGGTAGCAATATTTTAAGTCATCATCTAATGAATCTTTTTAAGATTATCCTAAACTTAAGTATATGTTCTTATCAATTGTCGCTATTGATTTCATTCTTCATAAATCAAGAAGAGAATGATATGAAGCAGTTCGGAGGCAGAGGAATCTTTGGGCATCAGGATATGACGGAATGTTTTTACTTTTGTATGCCGATGATTTGTGCATTTTTGCTGATTACATTCTTAAATGACAGAGACAATTAGATGTCTGGTTTAAAATGTGTTATAAAATGGTGTTCGTTAACAGAGATGAAACTGAAATTGCACTGGTACACTGGGAAGATATGAGAAATATAAGCACGGTAATGTATCTGTGACAGTGTCCATATATTGTAGTCATTTTCGTATATTGTTTTCAAATACATTATGTTGGCCAAACGTTGTACAGACATAACCAGTAAAAAATAGTGATCTGTATCTATCATACAAAAAAACAGTTAAGTTATAAGTTTCACAATATTTCTCAAAATGCCTTGTTGAGAATGTCTCATTTTCAGGTAAATGCTAGTATGTTATACAGCTTATACCTGAGCGGCCCCATGCTAAATTCTGAAAGGAGTAGTTTTCAAAGGCAACAATTGTCACAGTTTGTAGTCGTTACAGTATCCATGCAGATGTGTCAGGTACTGGTTTACGTTTATGATATGCCAGCAGATACATATCCTTATCGGCGTTATGATATGTTAGTCAGTTTATATACAATTAGTAGGAAAACGTGGGCTACTCATAAAAAGAAAACCCTATATTCATATTGATTGTGTGTTGTATTGGGATCTCTAGGTGTTGGTTTAAAAGTTTGTTTTGTAAATGAAACTCTGTGGGCAGATATGGGTTATTTTAAGAAACAGACTTATATTCTCTGTATCTTTAACACTTGAACAGTTTATATCAACAGAAATATGAAGAATGCATACTTTGAAAAACGTTGTTTAAGATACAGGAAGAAGAAATGGTTCTGTCGTAACTGCGTTCAGCGTGTCAGATGACCCTACAACAGTAACCGAAACTTATTGCCGTTCAACGTGGACGTCGGTAGGTGTAAGCAATGGCGCTACACTCGCCTGGTCCGTCGAGGGTCGCTAAATCAAGGTCTGAGGGGTCGAACGACCATGATTCTTAACTGTCAACATCACATTCATGTCCAGACGCCCATTGATACAAAGATCAACACCAGGTTCTATGCTCAGTTAAGTGTACTTCCAGTCTCTCAAACTAAAACATCAATACACGACAGGATATGCTTGTCCAAGCCATGGTCAACACAAAAGCATGCCCTACTCTGCTGGTGTTATTTAAAGTTATGTTTATAAAGGCTCTGGCATTAGTTACATATCACAATATATTTGTTTAATTGGTCAAACATTCTATCAGACTCTGACCTCATACAGCCAGTGACAGACAGAGCCAATATGACCGATCCGATTCTGCGTCTCGTCATAAGCTCTCCGAACTCTCTCTATACCTCCTGTTCTCTTCTGTGGCTATTGCCTTTCCGTTACATCTTCCATGATGGTAGCCATCGTTTAAGGACGCGTCTACTTCAGTGTTGGGATGGATTTTGGAATGCCATTTTTACCGTCTAACACTACGGAAAAGGCATCGTGTGTCCATTATTTAAGTCTAGAGGTCAAAAATGAAAATCGTTTTGTATTCGTGTGTCCGTGTAAAGATATACATTCAAACGTTCTTCAACATTGAAATGTTACTTATCCATTCCTAACTTACTCTGATAAATATACTCCAACCGTTGATATTTGTTACTATAATTTCATTGTTGCCCGAATACCAAAATGAATAATCTGATCATATACAACAGTGTGAAGGTGGTATATTGTGTTTTTCTATGTTTGCTGTTTAAAACCGCACCTAACAAGTTTAACGACTACATGCATGTTTGTAATATATGGCTTATGACATGTTTCCAGTATATTCGCTAACATGTCAAAGCTGTGCTTGTGTTCAGAAGTAGCGCCACTTCATGTCAAGCATAATTTCCTCTGATGTGTCATATCTTTCTGTTTGGAGACAGTGTGTACATAATTCACGTGGTAAATATCTCATGGTGGATTATTTGGACTGAGTAGTTAAGAGATCTTGGCATAAAAAGTCACTGTTTGATCAAAGTTACAATGGCGATTCGCAAACGAATGCTATGTCAATCACTGGACTGTCTGGCCCAATCCTGATTATTTACAGACTGTCAGCATATGGCTGGAAAATTGCAGCAAGCGGTGTTAAATATCAGGCTATTAAAAATTGTTTAATAATTTTGTTTGTTTTTAAAATAAGGCCTACACACGTGTTCTCCTTTTGATATATATAATGAAAGTACAATAATAGATCTAATCAATGTCATAGATCCCCGTGCTGACATGTTACATAATTATGAAGTACGTGACAATAAACTACATGGGTGCTACAAACACTGCTACTAACGTAGCTATTATCATTCATCTTCTTTAAAAGAATCTTTTTTATAAATATCAATCCTCGTTTAATTGAAGCTTTTTTTAACAAAATAAAAACGTTTGATACATTTTGAATGTTTGAATTGTTTTAAAATTAGTTTCATGTTATCACCAACTGAGATTACTGATGGCGGTGCCAATCAGGGGTTAAAGCACCATACAATTATTGTCTCCCTGAAGTGGCACGCGAGTCCAATCTTAACTGAAGCATGTAGCATCAACTAGCATTTTAATTACTCGATTATAGTTTATTTGTTAACCTTGGTTAGCTTTGCATACAGCCACTGGTGGCCATAGTGATGACGTAAAACCTCCTGGGAATCATGTATATGTATGAAGCAGACCTAACGAAGCCCCATGATCCCCTGGAAGGGTCGCTAGTGGTCTATAGCCGAGTTTTAATTTCTATTAGATAATATTCTGAGTAAGTAATATTTTTAATATTGAATTTGTTTGTTTTATACCTACTATCTGTGATATTCAACATACTGTTTACTGCCCTTTGTCGACAGGCATTTAACTGTATTCAACTTGTTCACGTCGCGATATGGCTACAATATTGTTGGTGCGATGTGAGATTTGAACTCACTCACGTACTGCTACTAGCGGTTATGAAGATCTGTTACACAAGTTTCGACCGTCGATATTTTATCCGAATGTTTACATGTATACAATAGCTTATGTGTTTCACTCTGAAACATGCAAACCGATTTATCTTGCAGCAAGGTATTATTCCTACGTCTATAAATTGTAATGACTTCCTTTATGCTGTTATCCGCCGTAATACTGATGTAATATTATTGTTTTAAAAACCTTACCTTTACACAAATTCATTAAGAACTAGGTAACTATTTGTCTTCCTACCAAAGATATTTTCATTTTAATCTCTACATTTGATCTCACGAGTAGTTGTTTACAACTAGTGTGTCGCAAAACGTTCCCGTGGAACTTTTACCACTTTGGTTCTCTGTCAATGGTTTAACATCAGAATGGAACTTCCATGAATGGACTGCCATGCGTACTTACCTAGCGAGAGAATCACGCATGCTCCTACTAGCCTAGCGATGCCCAACGTCATCATGAGAGACCGGTTATACACTGAGGATTATCAATTTGTAGTAGTAGTAGTAGTAATCTCTTGGAAAGTGAAGATTCTGAAGTTTGAGTTCCACCAACAAACTAAAGAATAGTGACCTGAACGAGAGCGACGATATAGCCTTGATAGCCGTGTTGACACATACGCCCATACTGTCCCACTTGTTCAGGGTTAGGCTTCAAGTGTCCATAAGTATTCTCAAGGAGATTTCAGTTTGTAATTGTCACTGCAGCGCACCAGCATTGCAAATTTACATTTTTAGACATCTTTAATTTCTATAATATATAAAAGCAAAGAGTGTAAGCTTAAACCAAATATTCATTTTGTATTTCTAATTGTATTTTCATGTCAACATTTTTTATTTCCTAATGTTTGGGATTTCCGTCAGAAAACAGAAAGGAGATATTTCAAAAAGTATTTGGAAAGATTTATTGCAATGTAAGTAATTTCAAACGATCTGGCAAATTTGCTGGATCGTATTTTTTCAGAAAAGTTTTATTTACTTTCAAAATTCGGTGTTTGCACTATGATCATAGTTCCTTAACTAAGACTTAATAAAGTCTTTGCACTAAGATGGCTTTGTACATGTGGGCCCTGGACCTGAACGCATGTCACCACATGCTTTACAAGCTTCAACCAAAAAGTACTAGAATTTGTACTTTACTAAGAAAGTGTAATCCCAAATATAACATATGTTACATGTTGTGCTGTCGATCAGCCTATTTGTCTTCTCTGAGCATCCATGCATGTTTCAACTTAAATTCTAATGTGCTGACTGATCTGTCTGACAAGTCCATGACATTGTGGCCGGCACATGAAACAAAGTCAGTTATCGGTTGTTATTGTCATTTCAAAACTGGCCAGTCAGAATAAAATCAGTTATTGGTGTAATTCATTTAATTCATGGAAACCTCTGTTTTCAGTTGTACTTATGGTAGCTTTGGCAAAAAACATATGTCCAAAAGCCAACATAACACGAGGAAGCAGTCTACCCGATCATTACGATATGATTGTTAACTATGGACAAACAACAGTGTTTGTATTTACAACCTGCAATAAAGCTTGTACAGTATACATGTTTGAAAGAGACTACAACTATGATTTACAAATCATTGTCGTTTATGTTTGCTACGCAAACAATAACATATGGCTACAATACGAAAACTGTATCGGTATATTATCCACCTACAATGAAGAGAGTATTTTCCTCTCATGAGGGAAGCACATTATCATGGATTTTATTGTAAGGCCTCAACAAAAGTCAAAACATGGTCTTTCCAAATATAGGCCTCAACGTTTGTATATATAGTACGATATAATGTTATCAACAGATAATAAAGATCCATCATCAGAACTGTTTTCCTTCTTTTCATTGTTGTGGCAATATTTGTCCTCACCCATCCCCGATAAACCCTTCTGATACAATGTGAATGGTCTTGACATCTTCCTGCAGGCGAATTATGAACAACATGGAAGATTAACTCAGCCCTACACAGCCACGATACATGTCCCATTTTAACAATGATGAACCCTAGCATGTACCTGATCACACAGGAAATTGTTTTGCCATTCTTCTCCTGTACTTCGTTGATGTTTTAAAACGTAATATACTGGTCAGATATTAAACGTCAGTGCAAAAGAATAACTACTTGACTATCTGCAGAAACAATGTTCTTTGGGCATTGGGGGCTAAATGACTGGGATTTAAGGCTAGATTGTCAAAAAACTGCTAACATCTGAAGGGATGGTGTAAATCCAGCTTGGGCCCATGCAGGAAGCAAAAGTACTGTAAGTCCCCAATGGTCCTTAGTATGGCGATCTACCTTCGGCTGTTTCCAATATATAGCCTGTTTTAATATTGTATTGTCATATATAGTTATATGTTTTAGATTTTAGATTTAATTACTAGTTTTAAATTTACATATGCGATAATTGTTTTACGGTCCTTCGTTGACAGGTTTTTAAAAATTTAAATTACTTTAGTTACTATAAATCTATGAACATATTTATACGATATGGCTGAAATACTGCCGATGTGACTTAAAATCTTAACTGATTGGGAAAGTGATATGAAGACTGTGCCAATGAAAGTCAGTGATGACACCAGGTGTTCGCGAAACTGGTAAGCATGTCCCACCCCACCAGATAATAGTAGTAAAATCAACTGGTAACAATACACCACGCGCCTCTTCTTGAGACAAAACTGCTACCCACAAGGACTTTTGTGAGCACGAAACCTATTCAGGGTAATACAATTACTGACCGTTTTGTAAAATGTAAAATGTCGTTTCCAAGTAAGGAAATGTTTCTGACTATTTTATAATAGTCATGTGATAATACGTGATGACATCTGGGTTAGGTGCTTGCCATGTATAGTGTTATTGGAGGTGGGATATTTGTGGAATGATGCCAAACTGTAACATTAGTTGAACGTTCATAAACAACAACAAGTATTCAATGTTTTAGAGAACGAGACATTGCATGCACATGAACACTGATACATTGTTTCCACAAACAATTTGAACCATCCCAGGCCGAACATAAAAGTCCCTCGCTGTAATGCTGCTGGAATATTGGTAAAAGTAGCATACAACTATCACTCACATGTCACTCATAAAAGACCTCTGTCGGTGTGTCGGTGAAGATGTGAATACATTTTGGTGTTTATATACATGTAAATGAAAGCAGTTGACATATTTACATTTTCAACATTATCTGATCCACTTAAATTTTTTAACATTGCCTCATGCTGACACAATTCGTGGACGTATAGACTGTCAATCATGACCTTTCATAGTCACAATTTAAAAATACCCTCCAATCACATGACCAGAATGTTGTGTCCCAGGCACGAGGATACGAGGCAGATAAAAGACAACCTGGATATTAAAAGAGAGGATATTTATAATATTTTCAACAATTCTGAACTGAAGTATGAAACCTATCAGAATTTATTATATTATAATATTCGGGGTGGGGAGGGGCGTTACTTAATTTTAGAACTTCAAACCACTATCTACTAATTGAAACAGGACGATGGATCAACACACACACACACACCCAAATGAAAGTCATGTATTCTCTGTATTGCAAACCACATTGGAATTGAATTTGACTGTTTGTTTATTTGCCCCACTTTGAAATTAGCAATATTTTGCAAAATAATAATGCCTCTTCTTAGTAGCGAGTTAATCGACTGCAAGAGAGAGAAACCTTATGCTTCGTTCCAATTGAGTTTAACATGGACAGTGTGCCATTGAGGGAGGTATATATGTAATGCAACCGGTATACCTTATGTCGCGATACGGCGCTTTCTTATGATTACACTTAAGTTCAAAATGTATCTTGTCGTGGATATAGTTTGAACGGGTAAATGCTAATGTTCTAAATATTTTGACATAACGTTAGCATTAGTCAATGCATAGGTAATGGTATAAATACGAACTATGTGCACAAAATATCCATATATTTGAGAAATCCCTGTAAGTACCGCCAACGCTCTTGTTGCAGGACGTTAGTGTTGTATGCACGGTATTTACAGAAATGTAAACAAGCTAGGAAAAATAGGAAGAAGGCGGAAAAATACTTCCGACAACATCGTACTTTGCATAACCTGAATGCCGTTAAAATGACAAATGCCAGGGCAAGACGTACATTTAAACAAACTAAACGCCGGTCATGGAGGAAATATGTGTCCAAAATCAACTCCAGCTCACCCATGTCCAAGGTGTGGAACATGATTCAAAAGATTAAGGGCAAAGGATCCAAATCTGGTGTTCGCCATCTCAAAGATGGTGACTCCCTTTTAAACAATAAAGTTGAAATTGCAAACAAACTTGGCGAAACTTTGGCAAACCACTCCTCCTCGTCAAACTATAACCCCAAGTTCCAGAAATACCAAACCCAAGAAAAGAAATGAGTCAATTTTAACTCTGATAATGGTGAGGATTACAATGAAACGTTTTCTCTCCATGAACTACGTACTGCCCTGGGGCAGGCTCACGACACTGCAGCAGGAGCTGATGATATTCATTATCAGCTTATGAAACACCTCCCTGATTCAAGTTTGGAAACACTACTCAATATATTTGATGACATTTAGACAACTGGGAACTTTTCTCCTTGTGGCACAATGTCATTATCATCCCTATACCAAAACCTGGCCAGGATCATACTGATCCCTCAAACTACCGTCCTATATGACTAACTAGCTGTGTTGGTATATTCATGGAGCGCATGGTCAACAATCGATTAATCGGGTACTTGGAGACCAATAACCTCCTTAGTGACCTCCAATGTGGTTTCCGAAAAAAACGAAGTACCGATGACCATCTGGTGGGTCTGGAATCTTTCATCAAAATTGCATTGTCAACAAACAACATACTGTATCTATCTTTTTCGATTTAGAAAAAGCATACGATACAACGTGGAAACCTGGCATCTTAAAAGATGTACATGAATTTGGATTGAGGGGCAGATTACCTCAGTTCATATCTCAGTTTTTGAACAACAGACAATTTCAAGTACGAGTAGGTTCCACACTGTCTGATTATTTCCACCAAGATCAGGGCGTCCCTCAAGGCAGCATCCTGTCTGTCACCCTTTTCAGCATCAAAATTAACAGCCTCACTAACGTATTGAACAGTTGTGCTGATGGGTCCCTTTTCGTGGACGATTTCAATATTTCATGTCGTGGTAAGAACATGCACGCAATATAAACGCAGCTACAACTCCGCCTTAACACAATCCAAAGCTAGGCCATGAAAATGGTTTTAAGTTTTCAAAATCCAAAACAAATTGTATTCACTTTTGTCGTAAATAAAAACCACACAAGGATCCAGGCCTATCTTTAGATGGTACTCCCATCAAGGTAGTAGAAGAGGCCAAATTCCTGGGACTCATATTCGACCGTCACCTGACATTCTTACCACACATAAAATATTTGAAAACCAAGTGCTTGAAGGCTTAGGACCTCTCCGGTAGACAGTCTTTATGCAGAGGCTAACGAACCTTTCCTTGAGCAACGCCGCATTAAACTTTCACTTCAATATATAACTAAGTTACGTTCAAATCAGTCCAATCCAGCATACAATTGTATTTTCAACCCTCTCTATGAAAACTTAAAAAACTGCCAAGCCCGATTCCACCACTTGGAATCGGAATTCAACCACCCATATCTGCAGCTAAAATTGATCTCAATATCATAGCACCTTACCGACTCCTGTCTTCACCACCTTGGCAGATGGTGAAACCACAGGTCGATCTTACCCTCACTAAACTCAAAAAGTCCGAAACAAATCCTTTGGTGTTCCAGCAGGAATACAACCAGTTACGTTCCAAGTATGACACCCATAGATGCATTTTCACAGACGGATCCAAGGATGAGGGCCCAGTTGCCAGTGCTATAGTCATTGGATCCAAGACTGTCTCCTCTAGGATTCCCGACAACAGTTCCATTTTCACTGCCAAGCCAAAGCTATCTTCTCAGCTTTGACCTATATTAAACAGCAGAATCATTCAAAAGGCTTCATCGTTTTCACAGATTCATTATCCTGCCTTCAAACACTTCAAAATGTTATTTCAAGTCACCCAATCATTCTGGACATTTTAGAACTTTACAACGACCTCTCTACTGGCCAATGTGACGTCCTCTGCTGGTTGCCGAGTCACGTCGGCATAGCAGGTAACACAAAAGCCGATGCTGCAGCAAAAGCAGCTCTTGACAAGCCCTTATCTCCACTGCTGATCCCGTACATGATTTCAAACCCACTATCAAAAGCTATACACGGGACATCATGCACAAAAGGTGGGACACTCAAGTAGGAAGAAATAAACTGTATGAATTGAAGCCAACACTTGGTTATACCTACTTGGGTTGTCAGTCAAGACGTGATGAGATAATTTTACGACGATGTCGTATTGGCCACAGTCGGTTTACTCATGAGTATCTGCTGAAAACGGATGGGGATGGACCCCCCATGTGTGTCTCTTGCAATGAGGTTTTCACCATCAAGCATATTCTTCTTGAATGCGTGGACTTATCGTCTGAAAGGGACTCACATTGTGATGAAACAAATCTGAAAGATCTGTTCTCCCGCGTGAGCGCTCATCTGATAGTGAACTACCTGAGGGAAGTTGATATGTAGCATACATTTTTACTGTGTAATGTGACTAACAAATTGCCTGCCTTTAAATTTAGTGCTATGACTTTTCTGCTTTTAAATGACAATGTAATGAATATATGTCTTTGAAATAAAACTCATTGTGACTCTGTACTTACAATGTTTATTAATGCAGACTGGTTCTCGTCACTATATGGCTGGAATAATGCCGATGTGACGTAAAGCCTAACTCAACTCAACTCAACTCAACTCAACTTACCATTATCACTTACTCATTTTGTGTGGAAATACATGGACTTGGATATTTCCCCCGCCCTTGACAGTGCACCAAGACAACCGTATATGCAGGAAAATATTTGCATTTTAAACTGTCTGTTCTTTGTCAGGCCAGGTGCATAACTCCAACACCTTTCATTCGCAGTTAAGGCTAGCCACAGTAGTCATTCAGTGAGGGTTGTTCAATGTTAGTAGTAATGGGATACACGAAAATATCTTCCTGGTGCACAGAGTCGCCGCCATGGAGTGGGTGAGACTCGCTGTCCTGCTCTCTGTGTATGTGCTGCACATTACGTCAGGTAGGGGATCACCTTGTTACTTTTTTTGTGTGTAAATTGTATCATATACAAGGGTTTGAATGGCCATACTGACATATAATGAGTGGTAAGGTTCATTCATCTATACGGAATCAAATAAAATCTAATGCATACTTTATTTTTACGCGAAGTATATCACGAAAGCATGATTTAAATCGTTTAAAATGAAATGATTTTATTTGTTTCATAACTAACCTAAAGAACGTTGCAACAGAAATTTTGACGACGCTAAAAGAGAACTAAACCAAGCTTGTGAATATGTGCTGTGAAAGCAAATATGTGCTGTGATAACCTGCTGTAGCCTATAGTGAATTATGTGCCGCGATGGCCTGTGGTGAATATGTGCCGTGATAGCCTGTAGTAAATATGTGCCGTGATAGCCTGTAGTGAGTATGAACCGTGATAGCCTGTAGTAAATATGTGCTGTGATAGCCTGTAGTGAGTATGAGCCGTGATAGCCTGTGGTGAATATGTGATGTGATAGCCTGTGGTGAATATGTGCTGTGATAGCCTGTAGTGAGTATGAGCCGTGATAGCCTGTGGTGAATATGTGCCGTGATAGCCTGTAGTGAGTATGAACCTTGATAGCCTGTGGTGAATATGTGATGTGATAGCCTGTGGTGAATATGTGCTGTGATAGCCTGTAGTGAGTATGAGCCGTGATAGCCTGTGGTGAATATGTGCCGTGATAGCCTGTAGTGAGTATGAACCTTGATAGCCTGTGGTGAATATGTGCCGTGATAGCGTGTGGTGAAAATGTGCCGTGACAGCCTGTGGTGAGTATGTGAGGTGAGGTGAAATTGGGTTTTACGTCGTACTTGAGAACATTTCGCTCATATGACGACGTGCATGCGTGTGTATGTGCGGCTGCTTGTACTAGCCCAGACTTAAGCTGGTTTTATAGTGCTAGCCCACTGAGATACCATGCAGCAGTGAAGCACGAATACCCTACTCAGACACATTATACTGACTCCGAGCCGACCAGTCCTTGTTGTACCCATTAATGCCGAGCGGCAGGAAGGGACCAACAAGTACCATATTTTAACGTCTTATGGTATGACACGGTCGGGGATCGAACCCGCGACCTTCCGCTCTCCGGGCGGACGCTCTAACCACCACACCACGGAGGCGGTCTTGTAGTGAGTATGTACCGTGATAGCCTGTGGTGAACATGTGCCGTGATAGCCTGTAGTAAATATGTGCCGTGGTAGCCTGTAGTGAATATGTGCCGTGATAGCCTGTAGTATATATGTGCCGTGATAGCCTGTAGTAAATATGTGCCGTGATAGCCTGTAGTGAGTATGTGCCGTGATAGCCTGTAGTAAATATGTGCCGTGATAGCCTGTAGTAAATATGTGCCGTGATAGCCTGTAGTGAGTATGTGCCGTGATAGTCTGTAGTGAATATGTGCCGTGATAGCCTGTAGTGAGTATGTACCAGGACAGCATGCGGTGGATATGAGCTGTGATAGCGCACAGTAGATATGTGCAGTTATAGCGTGCAGTGACTATGACACGTGAGAGCCTGCAGTGAATGTGTGTTGTGATAGCCTGTAGAGAAAATGAGTCGAGATAGCCTGCAATGAATATGTTTTGTGATAATCTGCTGTAAAAATGTGCTGTGATATCCTGCAGTGAATATGCACCGTTATAGCCTGTAGAAACAATTCCTGTGATAGCCTGTAGAGATCAACACTATTAAAGGCCTTTCACCAATGTGTGGTGTGGCGGGGTTGCCTTAAGGCTAAAACGTTCGCTCGTCACGCTGAAGACCTGAGTTCTATTCCACAAATGGGTACAATGCTGTCGTGATATTGCTGGGAGTTAAACCATACTCACTAACTCCGCCAATATATTGTGAATGGTGAATAGTGCATGGTACCGGTGTTTACCAAGTGATGGTTCCTGTATTACATTCCATATATACTTAATGCAATGAATTCTTTAATGGATAAATTGAATTTAAAGGCCCAAATGAAATTTAGTTTAATCGCTTAGTGCGACGTTACAACATTCTATGTGATTTTTAGTCATTCTAAACATTTCCCCCTTTATGGCATGCATTTAATGCGGCAGAAAGAACTGAGGTTATATAGTGGATGCCTTTCATCATCTTGATGGATAACCACTGTTAACATGACGCTGACAAATTAAGCATCTCCCTATCGGTACAGTCTGCTTTTACAACCCAATAGCATCGATAGCATATCGGGTCATGATAAGATCTAAATAACACATAGACCACCAGTGGGCCACAAGGGGTTAGAAATACGTTGATACCTGGTAGTTTAAATCTATAAATACACATTGTGCTGCACTTGTCGACATTACAATTGTAATACTGTAACTATAACCATAAACTACTTCCTGGGAGTCTATTGAATGACAAAATTTGGAATGACAAATAATCAGCTGAGAGGAAGAGGATGTGATACAGATGAAAGAGCAGACCTGGTGCAAGGGTCACTAGCACACTGTGTGCATGACATCACTAGATATGTAGTAGCAGTCAGCGATTGAGTACAACATGTAGTTTCATACTAACATTATCATTTAAATATATATATTTTGGATGAGTCTAAAGTGATTCTAGAGGATTGCAGATTACACCTGACTCCAAAACAGCCTGATTTCCAAACCAATCACTACTTTGAACAGGACAGACACATTTGGGGAAACAAAATGTTAATTACTTCTACTAAAGAAGTAACACAAAGAAGACAATCAAATTTCAATATTGAAACTTTTAACGACAAATAACACAGCACAGTATACACTTCCGAGGAATCAACGTAGCTGAATGCGGCAGTTAATCGTGAAGTGACCCAGGTCGTTTGGGAGTTTGGTGACACTAATGTTTCAAAGCGGTTGATATAGGCTTTTGTTTCTTGTGGTTGAATTTTTTAATTACTATGCCCTGTTTAACATATGTCACTTTTTAGACTTGGATGAATAAATCCGTTAACTGAGATTGTCACCAGCTGTATCCGTGAACGTAGTAGAAATAATGTGAAATTGTTATTAAGCAGAGAGGATGTGTAAGTGTCGAAGATAATTAATTCTTTCTAATTGGGGCTATATTTGACGGAATATATCTATCGCCTCAAATGTTTGTGTAAAGCCTGCTTGGATCCATGCAGGGTGCAAATGTAACTCCAAACCTTCAAATGCTTCTGTTGCCCCGTTTATTTGTGTGTAGTTCCGAGGTCGGTACATATAGTCATGTTCTTTTTATGGTTATATACCACTTTCAGGAAAATATCTGTAATCGTCTAGTTATTGTGCTTTCCTTTGTTGACAGGTTTTATATGGTTTAAATGTATTTTTATCAATGTATACTCTTTGTACTCATGGCTGAATACTGTCGATGTTAGTTTAGATTTTAACTCACATTACAGATTGTTTTTCAATAGGCCTTGTGCTGCTGTGTTGCTGCAAGTGAAGTTTGTGTTATGTACTGATTACAATGCAGAAACGCACGGGCACCAACTAATCAACTATTAGAAAGTCTATGTGCCAAGAGAGTGAGTGAGTTAATATTTAGCGTCACATCGGCGATATTTCAGCCATATCGTGACGAAATCATTTTCATTTATATCAATATTAAAATCAATACAATTAGAACGAATAAAACTGTCATCGAAGGACAGTACAAATACTAGAGTATCACAGTTATTAATTTAAACTAAGTACGCTATCATTAAAATATATCACTATAGACAACAGTACAAAATAGAAACGGGCTATAGATCACCAACTGAAGGCTGATCACCATAGTAGGGACCATGAAGACTTACAGTAATGGGACAAGGGAGACCTCTAGAGAGGCATACGCTGCACACGGAATGCATTGCTTCGTGTGAATCTATGTATCTTTATCTGAAACGGGCACTTCCGGATACGCCAAAATAGACCAGAATAAATCTGTTCTTGGGCAGTTAACATATAACTAATTTTTATATGTATTTTAGGTTGGTATCTGTGGCGTCGCTATATTTACTAGGCACATAAAGAAACTGTGCATGCACAAATTTTAAATCTAAATCTATCAATCCTGTGTAGACACATAAGGATTTAAACTCAGAGATTGGTGACCTGTATCCAACATGCATGCACGTGCCACGTTCCGTGACGTCAGTGGGTTCGTCCTTGAGACGTGTAATACGTTGCTGCACGTGCATTCCGGGAAAGAGAAACAGAGCAAATGAATGCCACACAATACTGTCACTTTGGAAAGCTCAACCCCTGCCCTTGCGATCGTTCAAAATATTAAACGGCTATTGAAACGCATAGCATGTCAAAGCTCACGTCTGCACCACGTCATGAGGCCATGGGATGGTCCGTGGGGGGAATGTCTCAACGACAAGTGGCTGCACATTTCCACTGCCACCGGAACACCATTTCTGCACTGGTGAGACGCTACCAGAACACAAATGACGTCATCGATCGGCCACGTTCTGGACGTCCACGTGTAACAACGCCAAGACAGGACAGATGGATAAGGGTGACCCATCTTCGCCACAGGTTTCAGACTGCAGTGATGACTGCCCGAACCATCCCAGAACTTCGCCGTATCCACCCCAACACAGTTCGACAACGTTTACGTCATTACGGGATCAGACCACGACGTCCCGCCATACGGCCTATCCTGACACAACGTCATCGACAAGCTCGCCGAATGTGGTGCCGAAAGCATGTCCGCAGACCCTTGTTTTGGTGGAGAAATGTTGTTTTTACAGATGAGTCAAGGTTTAACATTTCCCATAGTGCCTATAGAGGCGTGGGAAAACGTTATGCACAGGCCTGTGTCTTGGGAGAGGAATCGCTTTGGTGGTGGTTCCGTGATGATTTGGGGTGGAATAACCAGCACGCAAAAGAACTCCTTTGGTGATTGTTCAGGGCAACTTAAATGGTGTGGGCTACAGGGATCAGATTCTTCGACCTGTAGCAATTCCCTTTCTGCAACAGCATGGCCCTTGGTTAACATTCCAACAGGACAATGCCCGCCCTCATACAGCAAGGGTTGCTATGGATTTCTTGCAACGTAACAACGTTGACTTACTGCCTTGGCCTGCAAATTCACCGGATCTCTCCCCGATAGAGCATGTTTGGGACGAGATGGATTGACGTCTACGCCGACTTCCTCATCCGCCAAATAACGTCCTTGACCTTGCAACAGAACTTGAAAGAACTGGCGTGACATCCCACAAGCCTTCCTTGCACGTCTGGTAGGCTCTATGCGTCGTCGACGCATTGCTGTTCTCGATGCCGATGGTGGACATACCCGTTATTGAGCTTGTGACATGGTCGTTTGACCCCTGCCCCGCTTGTGGACTCGTGACGTCATTGTGATTGACTTTTCAATTGAAATTCTCCCGACTTGTTATGGTCTCATGATCCCTCCATTAAAGTTTATATGTACCTTTGACACTGGTATCGTACTTATCAACTGGGATAATATTTTGACAATGCACAGTTTCTTTATGTGGTTAGTATACATGGACGTTGATTTCACCAAGGCATAACTCCAAGACTTCATCTCTAGTCATTGCACCAGCATACAATCAATGCAGATTGTCATTTCGCACGCATATAATCCCTGTAGTTAGTCATCATGCAGACATACAATTAATATAGCCTGTCATTATACGAAGCCAGTCATGTTACAAGCATAGTATCCCTATACTTTGTAATAAAGCAAGCACATCATCTTTGGTCATTACACGATTATTAGAAAGGACAACACCCCTTCCAATGTCACATCAACATTGAGCATTGGACATCGTATAGTATGATGCAATGGATACTCTTAAACTTTTAAGTCTCTGATACCATACAGGTAACCGTAGGTATATACATAGGCATACGTTGTCCCTGTCGCTCAGATATAATGTCTATATGTTACAGGCAGCTGCCTACCGGGTACGTATGGCTACCTGTGTGGATACAACTGTCACTGTCAGGCTAACACGTGTAACGTTACAGATGGATGCAGATCTCAGACTTGCATCAAAGGATGGTCAGGACCAACATGCCAGAAAAGTTAAGCAATTTTCTTTGAATCTCATTGAATGTGCATTTCTTCTAAATCATCAGAGTTGAGTTGCTAATTCGAATCTGCTTGCTGGCATACATATATACAGGCACTCGATAAACAGAAATAGTTCAAGTGCTCATGTTCTCAAATATTTTAAGCTTGCATTATACTGCTACTGGAATCCATAGCGAGACTTAAGTGGAAACAATGATTCATTTCATATTAGATTTAATCTTCTCACGTATAACGACTTTCATGAAGATAGTAACCACACAGCTTTAACGGACATTTCAAAAGTACTTCATTTATATCAGGGTATATAAGGTTTATGTGTGAGAAAGCCCAACAATGTGGTCGAGCGAGTACTGGTATAGATCTGGCGAGCCATTAATATTTAATCGGCCAAGTAGGATTCAAATCTGCGATCACTGAATAATAGAATCTTACTTCTAGTAGCATAACCTTGTGGACAATTTTGTGCACGATTTACCCACAATGTGAAGCAACGTTATCAACCACTGACCATGGGCGTCCACATCTCCCTTTTTATTGAATATATATCATCAGCCAAGTTCACAACGCTAATGGCTGGATACCAAATTGTTGATTCCGTCTGTTTTCCAGTCTACATTATTGCAATGCCCTTTATGCAAATCTTAGAATTCAGATGAATCTCAAGGAGTCTTAGATCTCAACACATCACTCCTGCTGTCAAAACCTTGCACTGGATTTCCGTCTTCTCTCGAATAATTTTCAAGATCTGTATTACAACCCATGACTGTCCCGGCAGCTATCCATCACATATTCAGGATTTCATCTCCCTATATTCTAGAGAACTTCCTATTCTCCAGTGAAGCTATACTTCATCAGCCTGTCTACTTCTGTACTTCTACTGAGTGTACCTTCTTAGTTTGCAGTCCAATGTTATGGAACTCTCTGCTTTCTGAACGAAGTGAAACGATTTCTAAAGACGTTTACGAGTTTAAAAGAATAAAAGTTTTAAACAAAAAACAAATAAACAAAAAGTTTACGAGTCTCTCCTTAAAATCCCCCTCTTCCTTACAGTATTTCACTAGACATTCGTGATTGTGCGTAAATATGTGCGTTGACGTGATTTTACTTTAGCCATAATGTAAATGGGCATCTGTCGATGGATACTAGACGTTGTTATCCGTTAAATCCTGTACTACTGCAGTTTTATGTTATATGAAGGTAAATCATAATCTAAATGCGCCATGCTAATTTTCCGAACATAGAATATCTCTAAACATTATAATGCTATTTTGAAACATGATATTATGCATGATCTCTGGCGTGATATTTCATGACAGATAACAAAGCACTCGATAAGACGACATCGGCCAGCAGCGTCTATGTGGCAGCAGGTAAAGCTGTGGACGGAATCACCATCGCGAACGACTATCTCTACTGCTTTCATTCAGCATACAATGACGGTATAAACGTTGCGTGGTGGAGAGTGGATCTGAATAAGACAACACCGATACATGACGTCACCATATACTTCCGGACAGACTGTGAGTAGCTTACATCCTACTAGTCCAGTGTACACCATCTCCCCATAAAGGTACACAGAACCAGTGGTCAGTTCTCAGCATAGTGTATGTCAGACAACAACTGGTGTAGACGACATCTTTACGGCATTGTTTCAGTGTACCTAAGTCCAAAAAGATTGTTTTTGCTCAGCTCTGAGATGTTTGACAAATGATCTTTGGGTATCTGACAAGACCTCCTACATCTACACATACATCTACTTATGTTCAAGGATTAATGTAATTGTGGCTTACAACAGGTCAGTTTTTGGGTGAACGCATGCACGTAATGATTACCTAACTTTTGAAATTATAATGTAAGTTGTTATTTATAATAATATGTAGTTTAAAGTGATTGTGCAACCGTTGAAAGCTGCGTGTATAATGCGTTTACACATGCAAGGCCAAGCGATGGTCCATTCATGAGAGTCCGCCGTTGCAGTTGTAAGTCGTCGAGAGCACTGAATGGACTTTAAAACGCAGTTAAGAAATAACTGACGACCGCCGTGACCATGAATAACCCACCTCTATCCTCCCTAATCCCAGCCCCACTGAAGCCCACCATTTAACCTCATGACAGACTGTCATATCGCAGGATATACCCAGGTGTACATTTACCTATTTAAGGTTTTTAAAGATGCATGATCCTATTCTCCTGCATGTACATATACTAATAAGGGCACTTGATTAATTTTGACGTTTTACAGATAAGGTTCGTCGGAATGGTATCCAGGTCTACATAGCTGACACTGCCGCTTCCCCAACTGACGGAGTCAAGTGCTACAACGTGACAGGGAAAGGAGACGGATCAGACATTCTTGATGTTTTGAACGTCACGTGTTCTGGTAAAGGACGTTATCTGGTCCTGTACACCACTACAATAAACAATGGTGACGCTGTACCCATTTTGGATTTCTGCGAAGTGCAGGTTGACGGTAGGGATCATGTTGGATGCCACATTTTATTTGTATCTGATTTTGATCTTTCACACGTTAGCCGTGAATATCTTAACTTGCCGTTCCTAATCGCGATGTTTTGAACCCGACGTATTCCTATTCCAGTTTTGTAGTTAAAAAATCACCGACATTATCGTTATCAACTTGTCCATTATGGACTTCTGTGAAATGGATGGCAACTGGACAAATGATGTCTCTCATCTGTATATTGAGGTGACAAACATGTTGTGGTTTCAATGACGGGCTGTGATGTTAAATGTAAATCTTACTATCGAAAAATCGAATTGTGACCAAGCGCTCCGCAAGAGACTTGTAATGTTCAAAAACCCGATAGTCTCTGATGTTAGCGAATATGATAGGTCACCTTGTAAAGGGTGGTTTAATGTTAGAGGAAGTTATCGACCTGGAACTGGAAACATTGATAATATCCTTTGCAGAAAATATGTCAATGTACATTCGCAAGCTTCATTTTACCTAAATATTCTTTACGTTCACATCTGATAGGGATGTTAAGTGTACAGTATGGCCTAAGCGTTAGTTGTATGTCAAATTGCACTTGCCACATTGTATATATTATCGTATCTTATTTGCCGAAAATGTATTGCAATCCAATACTAAAAATGCTTATGTTAACCTGCAACTCTACATACCATTAACTCAAACGTTGGGAAAGAGGTAATACAGTTAGTTTTCCCAATCATGTGTCCGTCCAATTGCTGTTTTAAATCTGAAGGATTTTAAGGTTTGATATCACTGACAATCAAATCAAAATATTGTATTAATTTGAGAGTAACCTCGAATATTCGTTATAAATTACTTAAAGAAAGTCGTATAATCTCCACATATGTATATGCGTATTTCTGTATAGGTTTGCAGTGAAATTAATGGCATGTGAGAAATATCCGATTAAATGCAGATGCAATTACAACAATTTCACTGTTTCAAACAATCGGATATATTTTACAAAAAAGAAATGACACAATACATACAATTGAGAATTGTGAATTTAACCTCAACAGTACAGTAGTCTAACTCACCCACAAATATTCTCTCTTACATCAAGGGAAAAATGAGAACTAACGTATATTTAAAGACGAAATGAGTCTTCCTTTCGTTCAGAGTACATTTAATTAGTAATGTACAGTTCTCCTGTTGCACTCGACTATTACTTTCGGGTACCAAATGTATATATTTTAATGATGTGTTCTTTGACAAGCGATTTCATTAAATAGTTTAGCATTTGTAAGTACAGGAGGAGGGAAGGTAGAAGAAGGAACCCAATAAAGCTACTAAAACACAGCAGTATGCTTGGGCATTTGCTTAACCTGTATGTTACCTTTTTCAACAGTGTGCGCTCCTGGTACTTTCGGCTCTGTCTGTGACAACTACTGCCACTGTGCTGGTGATGTCTGCAACTTCGTGAACGGCGTTTGTCCTAGTGGAGTCTGTCTACCAGGCTGGCAGCACGACGAGTGTGACACAGGTTCCTATTTTTTTGGCTGATATTTCGGTTGGTTTTCACAGTACAACATTCATTATCGTATATCCGTCCTTGGTTTTAACACATATAATTAATAAAATCAATTAAATACAGGATGATGATGATTAATCATAGAGCTCAAGTGTAACTATATTAAGAAACTTTATGTTTTCAGAGTGTACCCAATTCAGTTATGGACAAAACTGTAGTAAAAAATGTTCTGATAGGAACTGTAAGAACGACAACTCTAGCTGTGGCCATGCGACAGGGGTGTGTGTCGGAGGTTGTAAGACTGGATGGAATGGAACAGACTGTACACAGGGTAAGAACGTATATACTAACAACAAATTTATTCCTGTCCCGGCGTGTTGATAACTGCCATCAGGTATCTCAACCACAAACTGATGAACAAAACCCTTGCAAAAATCTGATTTTCTAATATGACTTTTCTCTGTATATGGGCAAACATATATTTGATAAGCTAGTTCTTCCTACACATTTGATGATTGGTACTAATGTATTCAAACCTGACTAAAGAATGCCCAGGTTCCTACGGAGATGGCTGTGCTTACCAGTGCTCTGCTAGAAAATGCCGTGGGACATCGACATGTGATCACGTGACAGGCAAGTGTGAAAACGGCTGCAATCCCGGATGGAAGATAGCTGACTGTACACAAGGTGAGACACCATTTTTTGGTTGTCGCACACGATGGTGCATGACCCTTGGGCCATTGCAGTTAGTATTTTCTCCATGATACTACAAACAAAAAATATATTCAAATATGTAGATGTTGACATGCGTGCTTTACAGGTAATGATAATGCAATGAGTTAATGCATTCTCCAGTCCAGTATCAATCCATGAACGTCAAGAAAACTGTCTTTTCCAGTCAAGAAGGTAACATAGTATGCATGCAGTGGTATGAAAATCATATGACAAAGGGACATCTTTTTGTTTGCAGAATGCACCAAAGGCATTGAATATGGATCTGGCTGTGTTGGTAACTGCAGTGCCCGGAGGTGTGATGGTGGTACAGGCGCCTGTCCCCCGGACACAGGCCAGTGTGAATCTACCTGCGTGTCAGGGTGGCAGGGGGAGGACTGCGCGCAGGGTAAGAGATAACTCCCGTTGTGGTCGAACATGGGATATCTGTTCATGTCTGACGAGGCAGATCATAATGGATATCTTTTTATTTACTAACTGCTTTGATGAACATGTAGTTTGTTTTCAGAATTGTCTGTTCTTGTGCGGCGTTCGATGCCCGATAGATGTGTGATAAGTTTAAACTTTTTAGACTGACTGTTCCCAATTGCAGACGCTGCTTTTCATTGTGATGTTCACATAAAATCATCTCATAATATGGATTTACTGACAATATAGTAGTCTTTATAAATTTACAATAACAACACATGACTGTCGTAATCCCGTGGTAGATTACACTGAAGAAAGATGCTACCATTTCAGAATATTTTCTCTTCTTTTCTAGAGCAAGATGAAGCGCCAACGTCCACTGCAGAAATCTTTACGTCAGCTGGTGTTGTAGTTGCAGCAGCCGTCGTTGTTATCGTTGTTGTCTTGGTCAGGTAAAGAAATAGTATGTTGGTAAATTATACGAAACATAAACACTCGATTGTTTAACCATTTGTACCAGAGAGGCAGCGTGGATACCATCTCAGTACCTGCCTTTGAAACGCATGACCATCTGTAAATGATGACAGAAAAGACAAGATGCTCACACTTAAAGTGAAATCATTATCTACATACTTAAATATTCAATACAGACTTTCAGGTATTTCGGTTCACACTTAGTAAACTGTTTGATCAATATTATACATACTAATTTCAACAAGGAGCATGATAGTTCATGGCAATGTAACGCATAAATAAATAAGTATTTTTACTTGTACAGTTATGTATTTGGGGTCTATTTTGAAACCTATACTTTGATGATCTGTGGTTGATCAATAGCATGACGCACATTCTCTTCTGCACAATACAAGTTGCTAAAGCAAACCATTCTTATTTGTAGAAGACGAAGAAGTCAAGCAGCAAAAAAAAGATATAATCATGCAGATATGTCCCTGGAGCAGATAGGTTCGTATAAAGCAATAACGTACACAATTATAAACTGACATACAGTAAAGTCCACAAGCAACGTAAATGATGATCTATGCCGTTTATTATTTTTGTTCCGTAATGGTCAGGAAAGTTGAAAAATATTCTTCTCAATTAAAAGTATCTTTGTTCGTTTTGATGTTGTCGGTTGTTTGTTTTATTTTTATCACCAAACCAAGCTTTTGGACAATCCATCACTGGACGCGATGATTTATCATTTAGTTGTATTCCATGGTCTGTGACATCATTGTTGATACAAAGGTTAAGGTTATCGTGTGTGTGACATTGTAAACAAACCCGGAAATGATAATCAGCTGTACATTATTATTTCGAAAACTTAATCATGTTGTTTTGGATTTATGATATATACATATATCAAACTTAAGCTTAGCACTTTGTCGTACCGTCGAATATTCTTTGAAAATTACTTTGTACATTTTTCTTCAGTTGTTAGCGATCTATAGCCCATTTTCACATTGTATTGTCCAAAACTAATTTTCTACTTTTAAAGATATATTCTAGCTAGTTTTAACACAATCTGTGATAATCCAGTGGTTTTACTGTCCTTCGTTGACAGGGTTTTATATATCATATGTATTTACGTATCATATGAATTTACTCACTCACTCTCTTTGTACATTTTTCATTTGTATAGACGTAAGCCGCTATTCACACATACACACACACACACACACACACAAACACACGCGCGCGTATCGTCTGTTTGCATAGTCACGTGCAACGGGCACTTGTTCCCTTTAGCCTTGATTGTGGTAGATAAGAGGCACCTTGACAATATGTGTGCAACTGCCCTGTTGGCAGATATGATGAACGACCCTCTGCCTACCAGCGTTGGGGACTCAGACGAGTGCCTAGACCCTCTGTGTGCAAATGCTGTGGACTCGGACGAGTACCTCGACCCTGTGCGTGCAGGTGCCGTCGTGGTGGTGGGCAAGAAGGACGAAGCGGCTGTAGATGAGGACGACAACGACACGTACTACAACACAGCAACTGCTCCTGCAATAACGTTGGTGTCTGTAGATAAGCTACAGGAGCGGATCCAGGAGCTGCAGGTGCCCGTCGGGGGCTTCCAGGCAGAGTATCAGGTACGACAAAAAATTTGGCAGAACGAGGTACGAATTAATCCGATTTAAAGTGACCAACAGGACCACATAATAAGACGGCGAGATATTACCAGATACCGATCCGCCATCATAACGTGACTATTACTATGAAGATATAAACTTGACATTGCAAGGTGTAATAGGAGTATATTATTTAATTAATGAACAAAGTTAATCTGGCCATAACACCTCAGGAGGTGCGCCTCAGGAAATAAGGAATATACAAGGTTCTTGCAGTCACGTACACCATTTAAGGTCTTTTTTATTGAGCTTATCTTTAATCAACAACATTCAATCATCGGCAGAATGAGACGCAAAATGTTTCACCATGGTTTTTCCTGAACGGTCATAAAGGGAGATAACTCGGGATGGCTTAGTTTATAATAAAAATGGTCGAAATCGAGGTTTTGTTTAACGACAAGTGAATACAGAAACATTTTCTTTTCGTTTTCTTTGGATACATTTATTGACACAGACAAATGTATGGCAACAATTTTATTGGCGTATACGCCAAAACTAGAATTTCGAAGCAATTAGCCGTTTGGCAGTCACATTCCATCTAAAGTCAAGGTCATTCGTACAACCCGTGTAGTGAATCATGTGACAGATTTGACGGGGTGTACGAACCGTACACCCTGGCAAATCGGCCTACATTGTTTCGTATACTTTGACTATTGACCAAACAGAATTCGACTTATTTATCTCAGGTAAGGGTAATAAAAAGAAATATTACCAGGTAACAAAAGTGCTTCCACCTCATCAGTGACATCGATGTTAAACGTTTTCATGTACTTTTATAGCCAGAAATACCATAAGCGTACATTAGCACTTCTTCTTCACATAGTGTTGTGCATTGATCAGGCCCCAACGTCTCTATAAGGAAGGTTACTATAAGGAAGATGACAAAATCTAGAACCATGTACTTCTAACCTATCATAAATTAAGAAAGGGCTCGAGTACATCCCTTACTGATATGGTGGAATGTATCCAGTATTCTAGATTCTCGCCAGTACTATGGTATCCAATGATCAAGAGGAAAAAACAGAGCCTTGAGCGTGTACTAGTTGCGTGAATATGTGCTCTATATAAATATCATTATATCAAATACCAGCTCACTCACTCACTCACTCATTCACCCTCCATTATATATATTCAGGTTACAAATATATGTACTTCCTATCATTGATTTGAAGTATTGTGCTTAGATAGAATAACGACAATCGTTACGGTATCATCAGTCTGTTTGAGATCTGTTGAACTTGGTTGAACTTGAGATTGGTTGTTCAAGTGACGTTTACTTTCATGTTACTTCCAACTTCACACTTCGCCAATGAATAAATCCTGAAACACACGCGAACTGATACACGACAGAAACTATCTACTGCCTTCACCCGTCCTTACAAAGACTCCCAGCTACCGGAAAACAAGGGGAAAAACAGATTCACGAATTACTACCCATGTAAGTCTGATTCAGTATTCTTAATATCAAATACGGACACTTGCGATACAAAGACATAAATGGCACCAATTGAATATTTCTACTTATGATATTCTAATGTTATAAAGGATAGGTTTTGATTGCATCAACATTTCATCAACAAATGAAGATTGCAGACTGTGGACGGTATCAGTGTGGACTGTATCAGAATTTTTAGTTTGGTTGTGGTGCTGGTGATTGACTGGGGCATCTACATTAATACTTAAGCACAAAGAAACCTTTTGTAAATGCTCAAAAGAGGTGTTTTGACTATATTTGGACTAATTTCTTAAAAAGATTGTTGAAATCGTCACTAAAGGGAGTCCATAAAGTCCAAAGTCCTCATTTGTTGAAAGTAATTGTGAATATGAGGACTAGTTAAGCGTAAAGTCGTATAAACGTTTTGTTCTTCATTATCAAACAAGACGGCTCTATCCATGGCCATGTTTCCTCTATTCCAGATGATGACACCCGGGTCAAGTTGCAGACTCTGCCAGACAAGCCTGGTTCTGACTACATAAATGCCAGCTACATAGACGTTAGTAGGATTTAACATTAACTGATGGAATTGTTAGTACTGTTTAACTTTAATGGCTCTGTGCATCATTAGGTGATGCCAATAGTTTGCAGTGTATGTGAACCGCAACCACATGTTCAGGGCTACTCTCAACCTAGTTCTGATTACATAAATGGCACCTACATAGACGTTAGTAAGGTTAGGATTGACTTTCTAACTATAACTTATATTTATAAGACGAGTATATGGATGACAACTTCTTGTCATCAGTCATCCATATACTCGTCTTATATGTTCACTAAATTCTAAATGCCTCTCAAGAATCTCATAACTTATATTCCTTTTTGATATCTAAAAAAATAGTATTGCAGGTAGTTTACACATAAAACTTTACAAGATCCGATCTTGTTTCAGGGCTACTCTGAACCTAAAGTCTACATAGCAGCGCAAGGTCTTGTTTTCTTTTCTAATGTCTAGTCTTATTCAATGTACTGCACAAACATATAAGTAAATAAAAATAAATAGAACTGAAATGGAACATATGGTTAAATGGTTTCTTGCTACCGCGATTCTGTATGAGGTCAGCTGAAAATATGAAATAGAATAGCAAAATATAACGGATATCATGTACCTATGGTTATTTTTGGAGTGTGCGATAACGATTCCGACATTTAATCCCTGAGTCAGCGCTTTGAGCATGCAATGTACATGGATAAATGAGCAGTATAAATGGACTATTATTATTAAATTCATAATCATATCTACAAATTGTCATTTCCGCATCCATCCATTGTGCAGGTCCTAACAGGAAGACTCTGACTGACTTCTGGAGGTTGATCTGGGAAAAGAACTGTACAAGAATCGTCATGCTGACTAATCTCATGGAGATGGGGAAGGTCAATATTATACAAGTTAATGTCAAACTTATAGTAAACATATCCTTTATGCAAATGGTAAATATGCGTCAGATAATAACATTAAATATGAATGAATCCCACATTTGATATTTTGAGTGTTATAGCCAAGATCTGACTAGATGTAATGAACAGGTGTAACCTAGGAGTTATTGAAAGAACATCAGGTAACATAACACCATTTGGACCTTTATGTAGACGAAGTGTGCTGCGTACTGGTCGGACAAAAAGGATTGGACTGTAGGGGACTTCAACATAGCTGTAATCAGCTCAAGCGAGAGAGCACACTGGGTTGTGAGAGAATTACAAGTTACGGAGAAAAAGGTAAATATATTCTTACTTGACTTTATAGATACAATCACCGAATCTATGAATATTCATATTCGAGTACAGGACAGGCAAGGGTGTATTCATGATTATGTTTAGCACAGTCATTCACTTTTGACTACAAATGTGTCTCTCTCTAAATAGCGGCATTGACCATAAGCTCAGTAGCATATCTAAGTATGTTCAGTCAACTACAATACAAATGTTTGGTCCGAGACATTACAACTGACCCAACAAATGTAATTCTCAGACGTTTTCTTTACTTATACGCATTGAAATATCTCTATGTCTTCTCAGCAGTCATAATTCCAAAATACCAAACTGGATTTTTCGGTTCATCAATAATTTGATTGTCTGATTTGTTTACTAGTCGCATGGCATGTACATACTTCTGTTTATAGGCAGATTTTTGTGAATGGCGGGTGCTACCATTAGGGCAAGACATGCTTATCCTTTTCGCGAACAGCTGGTGTCATCACTGATTTTCAGTGATCCATTCATATAATTTTCACAGCTGTTTATCCCCTTCACACAAAACGGATTTTGTTTCTGGGGATAGTCAAGACTGGGTATTCCTTTGCAATCGCGTTATATATTTATTACATTCATATTATTTCATATGCCTTTAGACAAGCAATTGTCGTCGCTTCCATCAATTCCACTTCACAACATGGCCTGATCACTGGATTCCTGAGGAGACGTCCTTGGCTGAGTTTCTGTGGCTGGTGAGGACAGCAGCTAACACCCATGATGGCCCTTTACTTGTGCACTGCAGGTAGGAGACTTTACATCCCCCTTGGTGTTTACGAGAAGACATCATCTATTTATTCAACATACTTGTAGGATGTAATGCAAATTACACACATTTAATCCTTTCTTCTTGATGGTTTATAGTTATCATGTGATGTTATAATCGAACTTGCTCGCTGCTAATTGCAATTGTATTGTACAGTCACATAGTTATCAATATTATTGAGGACAATTTTAACCCCAGTGCTGGGATCGGCCGGACAGGAACTTACATCGCTGTGGACTACCTATTGGACCATGCTCTGACTGAAGATAAGGTCGATGTGTTTGGTTGTGTCTCCAAGATGAGAGATCAAAGAAAGGGCATGATACAGACCAAGGTGAGACATGTCTCCTCAATCTGCAGTTGTTTTTGTTCTTACCTGTTTAAAAATGCGTATACCGACTATGGGCCGTAATGAACAAAAACATTTTCTCTTGTCCTTTTCGTTTCCATGAAACACAAATATGACATTTCTTCGCATTTTCGACGAATGTTAACGTTTGTTTCATCGTAACCTCAGGAGCAGTATGCGTGTGTATACCTGACACTACAAGAGGCGCTGGAGTTTGGAAACACAACTATGGATGTGCAGGTGTTCAGTCAGAATCGAAATGAGAAAAGAACCTTCAAGATGGGATGCATGGAACCCACACAGTTAATACAGGTAGATGCAAAAATATTCAGATAATAAACTACTAGTAAATTATCCCTGATGGACCGTGACATGTATATATTTGTTCCACATAGATGTATGTCATGTTTTTAGTGAGTGAGTGAGTTTTGCACCGCTTTTAGCAATATTTAAGCGATATCACGGAGGGGGACACCAAAAATGGGCTGCACATATTGTACCCATGCAGGGAATCGAACCCGTGTCTTCAGCGTGACGAGCAGACGCTTTAACCATTCGGCTACCCCACCGCTGCATGTTTGTAACTAATGCCTTTCAAAAAACGTTTTAGATCCTGAATATCAAGAGAGAGACTTCAGGAAATGGTAAGTAAGCGAAGCTTTGTAAATTCATTATACATATGAACAACCTGTTTCGATTGTGTCAAATGTCGTCACTGCGACACATTTGAAAAGCTAGTACGTCGGTAATAAAAACTATTTTCAGGGGACAAGTTCAAGGGACGTCTGTATATTGATGGGCGCTCAGACATCGTAGCTGTAGAAGTGGAGGTAAGCATTTTAGGTGTGGGTAGTTTTGAAATCGTGAACTGTTGGGCTCGTAATTCATTGATAGATGAGTCTATCAAGTTATGTCACAACCTTAAAAGCACTTGAGATATGCCAGTTCACCCTGAATCCGACTGATGAACTCGGTTCTGGAATATTATGCAGTTTACAAAGTATTTTTGCAAACCAACAACACATCTAGGTATTATTTACTTGATCACTTTCTTTGAGTTTATTGTGTGTTTTCTCAGAACCATGGCCCTGACTGTAGTGCTGGTAGTGACGAAATCATACTGCAAATCGTTATTCATTGGCAGGAAGTTGTCATGGACATTTTCAAGAGCTTTGGCCCTTCCTAAACGTTTATAAGCTTGGTATAATTACTATTGTGTAGCACTTCATAAGCTCATATTTATGATACAGTTTCACTCTTATAAAAGATGGTTGTGATTATGGCAATGGTGCTGTGGCTTATTCACCTGAAAGTCGACCTTTGAAAAGTGCAATAGATCAAACAAAACACCAAGTTTGATCACCCAATTCATTTGGTCTCCTCAAAGGACAAATACAGGGTGTTTGTACCCATGCTCCAGCCCATGTTCTACCCTACGATAGATCTGTATGCGAATTTTGAAAATGTTATATCACGGTGATGTATATATACCGTTCCTCCTTCAGTCTCACCTGTCCATGAAAGGCTATCTACTGACTGAAGCTCCCTCCGTCACCACGGCGTCTCTGTTTTGGAAACTCATAGAACAACAGGAGTCTGGTACTGTCATTGTCCTGCCAGACTCGCACCAGGTGAGGGGTTGTCTTTCACTTACTCCTGTTTTATTTAAACGATCACACTCGGTGAGGTGTTACATTTGAACCAATGACTATACTTTCAGAATCTGTCCAGCTATGTGCCTTCTCCAGGAGGGAGTCTGAACGTGAGTCCAGTCAGTGTGAGGTGTTCAACAGAGAACACAATCAACCCCGACATCGTGCTCAGGAGCGTACACATACAGATTAACGTAAGCCTTCATTTGCTATATGTTTACCTTAAATATATGTTTATGTAAGTTCCTATATGCGTTTCTTTTTGGGAGAGTATACTAACGTCAACAATAACAACCAAGCGGACTTCTTATTCAATCATTAAGTCAACATAAACCACAGACTAAAATATGACATTTAAGACACTGTTCACTGTATGCAACACACGTCTCGCCCAATCTGTAGCTTTCTATCAAGAAACAGAAACATATTCGTACAATTAATTGCTTTATCAATTAATCAAATATAACAAAATCATATGCAATGCATATATTATTCTATATAATATAAATTAAATGTTTTGTATGGTGACCTAAGATGAGGAATGAATGAATAGTTAATGGATACGCGAGACATCAACCAATTTCAACCATTCTTAGTTAACATGTGTTGTTTAAATATGTCAGGTATTCCCCGTGTCGACAAATGATCCAGTATATCATATGCTATAGGATTTGTTACTGATTAAAACAAAATCTAACTCTTACAAATGACAACTGACCAGGACCGTCCGCCATCCCCAGTGCATGTGTACATAATGAAGCAGTTTCCAGAAGATTCCCACTCCATGCTCTTGGAACTGCTGGAACAAGTAGATCTTCATACGAGTGGGGATGAATCCCAACCAGTTGCTGTCATCTACAGGTACACATAAAATCTTTATGACTGATGAGACTTCAGCTTTACTGTTAAACCTAATCTAACTCTTTGTCGATATAACATGTGAAAGAATGGCCATGATCCCTCGCTATATTCCATGTTATCAGTTGGCAGTAGAAGCACCATACAAAGTTGTACTGACCAGCTTTCCGGGCAAAAATAATGCCAAACTATTTTCGAAACAGTTTATTTGGTTACATGAATTCATATGTACATTTTTATGTTAAAGTGAATCTGACAGACAGAGAGGTGCAATATTGTGCATCCTGAGCAATATTGTTCAAGGCCTGAAGTATGACAAAACAGTTGAGATCTACAACAACGTGAAGGATATGGTCCACTGCCTGGATCAAGATATCACACAGGTACCTTTAGCATGAAGTGTCAGTGTATTTTGGTATGACTTCTTAACAACCATATGGACGTCTGAATTCCCAAAAAATGTTGTCAAGGTTTCTTAACTTAAGCAAAACCTGCATTAATTAGGATTAAATAAAATTAATGTTTAAGTCCTGATTAAAATCAAGCTATAACTATGTGTGTCTCCAATTCATTTATAGCTAACAGTGACTAAAAAGCCGAATTGAATTAAGGAGCATTAGTTTGGAATGTTTCAACACACCAAATTACACGAGATGAAAGTAAACCGGTTGAGACCAAAGTGTTGAGAATAATGATGGGAATATTTCCGCTATCTGTTTGAAGATATGTTTGATAATCATGTATGCGTACTTAAATCGGTACATGATGCTGACTTTAACATAAAAGGCATTTGGTCAGTTTTATGTCCACATTCATCGCCCCTACTCTTTGAATACTTTTTTTACAATAGCATAAATCATCTACTTAATTGAGGAACTAAGTTATTTCTTGGAATGCTCATTAAAATTAATTGTTTCTTAATATCGAAATTGTCTCGTCTTATTGTCGAAATTCTTTGGAGCTCGTCATTTTATCCTCACCTCGGATGTGCATGTTTTAGGTGGATTGTAGTAAATGAATCGCAAGTAAGTCAGATTTTCATTTGGGATCCATGGCTGTGATTTCTTCCTCCCTTCTGCAATTAACTGACGGGTTATATATCATTATCAAAACTGGTGATATTTCCCATCGTATCAGCATTATTAGTAAAACTTATAGATCATAACATCCAGTCACATCCCTTTGCGAACAGAATTATATTTTTCAAGTTATATGACATCATTACCGAAGTAAAGAATGTCTATTGAAATCTTTTCTATTGTACAGGCTGACGTTGCTCTTTGTTATGACGTAGCTTTGGAAGGCATAGAGTCGCAAAGCATCTACGAAAACGTCTAACAAGCAACTATTCTCCTTCATGGACCAACAAACCTCCGGGCTTCAACTTACAGATCAGATTTGATGCCATTAACGCACCAGTAACAATGAACTTTTATTTGTAGTCTTCATATTTTCCTCTCTACATTTTCTCTTATAATTTTGTTATTTCTTATCTTATGATTGAGTTTACATTTGCATAGTTGATTGATTGATCATTAAAGAATTTAATATGTGTTCAGGCATCGAGACCCATTTACACCTTGCCCATCATGAAACGTTGCTCAGATTCTAAACACTTCATAAATTAGCAACACACTTTAAGGTATGCAAGAATTACATTCTGAACTTCATGACGAGCTATATTCCTGGTAACGTCTGAATCTTTTGTTTTGTACCTGATTCATATTTAAGAAGAGTTAAGTTTGTTATTGTGTTAAGAAGATTGCTATACTGGTGAAATGCAAGTGTATATTGAGGGTCAGACCAACAATCATATCTTCAGGCATAATTGAATTAAACTCTGTGTTCGCATAATAATGAGTACTGGAAGCACCTTTAAAATACGTAACTAAGGCCTTAGTCACCTGTAAACCCGTGAAAAGGGTTCATTCAAACAATTTATTCTTATATTCATTGTGCTAACATCGTCATACAGTGAATCCCTGTTGGCCATAAGCTTATGATGTCTTTGTATATGATAATACAAGAGGGACACTCACACATACATCTTATTATAGTAGGACGTTGGGTCATTATTTTTTCATATCTATTTTTGGAAAATTATTTATCTGAAAATGCACAGAAACTTGTATATGTTGTACTTATATATCATGCATCGCTCATCTAATCTTTGTTCCCTCATATGGGTTTATCTCACGCTCTAACCTATATCATTGTAGCTGCTTGTTTGACAGAATCGTGTTCCTATCACACCTATCTCTTTGGGATGCTGTTTGGTTTCCCTGAATATATACTAGGCACATAAAGAAACTGTGCATACAAACATTTAAAATCTAAATTTATCAAGCCTGTGTAGACACATAAGGATTTAAACTCAGAGATTAGTGACATGTATCCAACATGCATGCACGTGCCACGTTCCGTGACGCCAGTGGGTTCGCCCTTGAGACGTGCAATACGTTGTTGCACGTGCATTTCGGGAAAGAGAAACAGAGCAAATGAATGCCACACAATACTGTCACTTTGGAAAGCTCAACCCCTGCCCTTAAACGGCTATTGAAACGCATAGCATGTCAAGGCTCACGTCTGCACAACGTCATGAGGCCATTGGGATGGTTCGTGGGGGAATGTCTCAACGACAAGTGGCTGCACATTTCCTCTGCCACCGGAACACCATTTCTGCACTGGTGAGACGCTACGAGAACACAAATGACGTCCTCGATCTGCCCTGTTCTGGACGTCCACGTGTTACAACGCCATGACAGGACAGATGGATAAGGGTGACCCATCTTCGCCACAGGTTCCATACTGCAGTGATGAATGCCCGAACCATCCCAGGACTTCGCTGTATCCATCCCAACACAGTTCGACAACGTTTACGTCATCACGGGATCAGACCACGGCGTCCCGCCATACAGCCTATCCTGACACAACGTCATCGACAAGCTCACCGAATGTGGTGCCGAAATCATGTCCGCAGACCCTTGTTTTGGTTTAGAAATTTTTATTTTTACAGATGAGTCCAGGTTTAACATCTCCCATAGTGCTGGACGTCAACGTTCCTTTAGGCGCGTGGGAGAACGATATGCACAGGCTTGTGTCTTGGAGAGGAATCGCTTTGGTGGTGGTTCCGTGATGATTTTGGGGTGGAATAACAGCACGACAAAGAACTCTTTTGGTGATTGTTAAGGGCAACTTAACTGGTGTGGGCTACCGGGATCATATTCTTCGACCTGTGGCAATTTCTTTTCTGCAACGTCATGGCCCTGGGTTAACATTCCAACAGGACAATGCCCGCCCTCATACTTCAAGAGTTGCTATGGATTTCTTGCAACACTACAACGTTGACTTACTGCCTTGGCCTGCAAATTCACCGGATCCCTCCCCGATAGAACATGTTTGGGACGAGATGGATCGACGTCTACGCCGTCTTCCTCATCCGACAGATAACGTCCTTGACCTTGCAACAGAACTTGAGAGAATCTGGCGTGACATCCTACAAGCCTTCCTTGCACGTTTGATAGGCTCTATGCGTCGTCGATGCACTGCTGTTCTCGATGCCGATGGTGGACATACCCGTTATTGAGCTTGTGACATGGTCGTTTGACCCCTGTCCCGCTTGTGGACTCGTGACGTCATTGTGATTGACTTTTCAATTGAAATTCTCCCGACTTGTTATGGACCATGATCCCTCCATAAAAGTTTATATGTACCTTTAACATTGTCATCGTACTTATCAACTGGGATAATATTTTGACAATGCACAGTTTCTTTATGTGGCTAGTATAGCTTTAAAATTGGCATTTTGGGTAGTTAGTGATATTTGTTCATTGAGATGAATTTAATCTCTGCACTGTCATGAAACCCTAAAGCGACATGTGCAATGTATAATGATACAAATTAGTTCCTTGTGTAATAAATAGTAACACATACTAGTTGCATTATGGTAACATTACCTTGTGCACTATACAAATCTCAGATTTGATTTGCGTGAACAATATATCACGCATTTACAATAATCATTATATGTGCGTGTGTGTCTCTGTGTGTGTGTGTGTATGTTTGTGTGTGCATGTGGATTATATGCTTTATGACAACCACTGTAGTCCATAAAAAGTAACTTCAAAGTGTCAAAATCACACAGAAGTAAATGTTGCATGTTCATGTAACACATGTAGTCTCACCTTTGGCAAGGCCTTTGTTGATAACATGCCTCTGTTCACCCAGCAGTGATTGGGTATCCAGTTGGATGAGATGGAGACGATTGTTAACCAACACAGGCTGCTTCAGTTGTATTTGCAAACTGATCGCTGACCGTGATAGTAATGTAAGCGCTTTCAGCATACACCTTGTGTGTGGAAGTTATTAACGTTAGCGCAATGTAATTGCACACATGTTCATTGTAATTACTGTTTAGCAAAGTCTGTTCACTCTGTTACACTCTTTTTCAGTCACATTTGATATTATTTTCTCTTTGTTTACATTTTTAAATCTATCAAAAAAATATTTTCACAGATACTTTGTTTTCTGTTGTTCATCAACCCACGACCGCATATACCTCGTTTGGCTGATATTAAACAGAAAATACCCTGTTTAATATCCGTTTTATCAAACACCTCCCCGATTCAAGTTTGGAAACACTACTCAATATATTTGATGACATTGGGACAACCGGCAACTTTCCGCCTTCGTAGCACAATGCCATTATCATCCCTATACCAAAACCTGGCCGGGATCATACTTTTCCCTCAAACTACCGTCCATATCACTAACTAGCTGTGTTTGTAAAACCATGGGGCGCATGGTCAACAATAGATTAATCTGGTACTTGGAGACCAATAACCTCCTTAGTTACCTCCAATGTGGTTTCAGAAACAACCGAAGTACCACTGACCATCTGGTGCGTCTGGAATCTTTTATAAAAAATTCCATTGTCAACAAAGAACATACAGTATCCATCTTTTTCGATTAAGAAAAAGCATGCGATACAACGTGGAAACATGGTATCTTAAAGGATTTACATGAATTTGGATTGAGGGGTAGATTACCTCAATTCATATCTCAGTTTTTGAGCAGCAGACAATTTCAAGTGCGGGTAGGTTCCACACTGTCTGATTATTTCCACCAAGATCAGGGCGTCCCTCAAGAAAGCATCCTGTCTGTCACCCTTTTAAGCATAAAAATTAACAGCCTCACTAACGTCTTGAACAGTTGTGTTGATGGGTCCCTTTTTGTGGAATTTCGTGGATTTCAATAATTCATGTCGTGGTAAGAACATGCACGCAATATAAAAACAAAATACTGGACAAAAAATGGTTATTGTAGTTCTGGCTATATATTGCATCCTCATTGTTTGTCTCCATACTTAAGTTCATCATACAGAAAGTGTCATGGTGCGTGTTCCACGGTTATCAGTGTACATGTATGTGGTATTACTCAAGTATTAATGTGCACTGAAATAATAACATCAACATACAGGAAGGCTATTGTCCCTAAACGCTGAAAAGATATTATATAAAGGAACCCTAGATTATTCAGGAACCAAAGTGATATACGGGCTACCAGAGATGCTACGAGGGTGAAAATGGCAAGGTGATTTAAGAAGATATATACCTGGTCCTTTTGTTTGGATTAGGTGTTATCTACATAATCCAATAAGTACAAAACAGTAAGCTAGACATTGCTAGCGCCTGGATCATGAAACTCCTCAACGACGCCATATTTCAGTAAAAGGAAAGCGGCGAAGAAAGCAACTGATGATAACAACTGAAGTCCAGTGTCCATAGACTTCACACGATACCGAAGGCTAGGGAGATCATACAGTGCGCATGCGCGGACCTCACCACATGCTGTTTCCCAGAGAGTACACGTGGTGTCAATGACCATACCATACACAATAGGTGAAGGCAGGAAACCTGGGTAGAAGAATACGTTCAATATATTTTACCAATATCAACAAAACATACATATTCTACATAAAACATTAAATTCTCAATTCTGTAAGAATCTGTTTTTAAAATAATATGTAACATTCTTAACATTATTAAGAGGCTCTATCCTCTTTCATTAAGTGGTTGCTGTGACTGTCCAATTGGAGCGAACACAGGGACAAGTCCTTTACACGGGACTAGTTATATACTCTTATATATGGATGTAAATTAATACCTACCAACAAAACTATTAGGGAAAGACGAAAAAGCGACAGCCATGGACTTGTCACTTGGTTGCACGGTCCTTTGAAGCAAATCAAAGCAATCAGTCAGTTTTTACAAACATATAAGTCAATATAGCATGCACGAAGTGAGATATAAATTTATTGAAACAAACATCATCGAATTTGTCATTCAGAATTTGATGACACACGGACGACGAGTTAAGGGGCGTTAAGTATTGCCTGTTGACCTTTGATGTGCATATGACCTTGCACGTCAAGGCTTGTCCGTAGAGTATTTCAGATGAAGCTGGTTAGGGCAGCATCTTTTTTTATGTGTTTCACGTAGCCACCAAATTCTAAACACGGGTCGGTCGTCGGGGGAATTTTTTTTAGAAATACAATTCTATCTGAATAATGTTCTTGATTCGCATTTACTGTAATTCTTATTACAATCGCTCGCGTTCTTTGGAATTGTGGCAGTGACTGATAAAAAGATATATGACGAGGCGGTAAGTTTTTGGTTCGAGTCGGCGGTGCTGGAATGAAAAAAAGTAAAAAATAAAATTAAACGGGTCGGTAGGGCGACGAGAAACACAGAAAATAAAAATGCTGCGCTTAATGTTATTCTATGACGTTGCCTTCCAGATCAATAGTATAACATAAATGATTGCAAGTAAGGATACACACAAACAGTACGTGCTAGTACCCGTGTTGTGGACATACTGTTAAAATACGAGAGTACCTTCTGGAAGGATATGTTCAGGGTGCTTCTAATTAATCCCATCACGTTAAATATCACTAATCCTGACTTATAGGATTTGTTTCTGTTTAGCTCTATGACACCTTTAAGCAAACAACTGTAACAACAAAATGCTGACATGTTGTGTAACTGATATTGAAAGATTTACTCAATAAAGGTGTTACAGGACCCGATTTGCATAGATCGATACTGATGTAAGGTCCAAATGCGTTGTAGATAGACTCTTCCAAACGTTAAACCCTTAATGAAAATCGTTTCGGTTGGATTTGGAAAAATAAAAAAAAGAATGTGGAGACAGAAAGTGTATAAATCAATCCGTCATCAACGATGACACCGAATGAAAATGTCGATTGTATAGGATTCCGATTTATCATGAGCATGTGTTTGTGAATCATTATGAAAAGAGTGATGATACTCCTTGTTAAGGAAAGGGTGTCCAACATGATTTAGAAGACAAGCTCATGTCATTTATATATTCTACTACACGACAATTACAGTTTGTGTCAATAAATATATTTGGTACAATGTCCTGGTAAGCCGCAAAATTATCGGAAACATATACATATACATTTCATAAATGAATGTATTTTCATCACAGTGTTTTGATATTGATTTCATATAACTAGATTATGTATATATTTGTATATTATTCCAACTCAAGACAACTGAAGCCGACAAACCAGAGACAGTAAAGTTGAACGAACTAAAATCCTGTTTACAGATGTCAACCTGCCAGTTTTTACAATGTAGGTGAAACCACCAGCTTCGTGTAAAACCTGAAAAGTACCTACTTCATTAAGGTAAAGACAACAGGGACCATGGGAACTGTCGCCAAAGTCCCACAAACCATGTCAACGATGACGAAGGGGTAAAAGTAGGGACAGTCCGCTTGACATCTTCCCGCTGTGCCCTCGTTACCAGCAATCTCAGTACATCCCGCGTATATCTGAAATATCTCTACTTTACAAAGAAGACACGAAATACAAACAAATTACAAACTGAAAGTAGACAATTGAAAGATAAGGTAAACAGGGTACTTTCAGATGAAAACATCAGTGTATTCCCGTATATATGTGTGATACTAGCATCCCACTGTATAAGGATGGTAACGAGGTCAAGTTTGAGTGACCTCCCTTGTATTTTTATTGCGTCAGAACCTTTAATGTATAATTTCGTCACGTTTTATATTACCCTTTTCGCGCGAACACTCTAACTTACCGCGACGAGTTTATTACAGATGTGTCTGATTAAATGTTTACTGATTACCATGTCTTAGTCTTGGCATATAAATTATCTTTACCAGTTTTTCCGTACCTACCCCGACGTCCGCATCACGTGCGTTGATTCCATAATGGGGAGTAATGTGTATCTCACATCCCACCATATGGTGAGTGAGGTGGCACATCGTTCCCTTCGGGGGTCATTTTAAGGCTAACATGATACCCAAATAGGCTGTAACATACTTAAAGTAAACGTCCATGCCTCACATCGTAAGATACAGGGAGAAACTACATTTGAGATTGAATGGGAATGAGATACTTACAGTCCCATTGTGAGACTGACATCCAGCCATACAGGGAGTGACATTCTTACAAGTCCATTGTGAGACTGACATCCCTGCCATACAGTCCATTGGAGTGACATCCAGCCATACAGGGAGTGACATGCCTACAAGTCCATTGTGAGACTGACATCCTGCCATACAGGGAGTGACATACTTACAAGTCCATTGTGAGACTGACATCCTGACAGGGGTGACATCTTACAAGCATTGTGAGACATACATACAGAGTGACATACTTACAAGTCCATTGTGAGACTGACATCCTGCCATACAGGGAGTGACATACTTACAAGTCCATTGTGAGACTGACATCCTGCCATACAGGGAGAGACATACATATAGTTCCATTGTGATACTGACATCCTATCATTTATGGAGTAGGATACTTACTGTTCCATTGTAAGACTGACATCCTGCCATACAGGGATTGATATACGTAACGCCGTCAACTCCACACAGAGGCATGAACTCTGTTGCATCGCAATTACACGCGGTATCGTTGACCTTAGTGTATCTGAAATTCAGATATCGTCAAAGGTATACACGGTATGATAGAAAGGTCTTCCCTGGATAGTGTCATACTATTCTGTGTGACAAATGAGAGGGTAATGTTCAAACCCATCACTCGCAAGACCAAATTCTTGTGCGTCAAAAATGAGACCAGAATGTACACAGACATGTCCCGTAAAAGTGTCCTGTTGCTTTTCGTGACCAAACATCTGTTATCTTCTACAATTCCGTGTGAGTGTCACATTCATTTCAAGCAAATTGTTGATTGGTGGCATTTACCCCTCATAAATGAGTCGATTTTCATCATTTTACATACACGTTTTGAAACGGCGTAAATACCTTCAACACATTGGCGAATTATTATTTAACAGCTATGGTTTAATACAGCTTGTATTAAACCATCAAGGTTAGATAATAACTCACCAAATTATTCCTATTACTATTTTATTGTCAGAAATGGGTGTTTGTCTTACACTACAAGAGATGGTTATTTACATTCTGTGTTAGTCATGGCAACCCAGTGATAGATTTCCTTTAAAACATTCTAAGATTTTTTTTTAGATAAGGCGTTTGTAATAACGGTTACTGTTTACTGTGTGCCGAAGGTAATAGGTTGATCTGATATAACGTGTATATTAAAGACGTGTGGATACACATGTACTTCTTTCAAATACCACCTTTTTTTTACTCTGGGGTGTAGTGTCAAAACAACTGACAATTATATGATGTATGATATCAGACCAAAAATGGTCATGTTTTAAGAAACTGCGTCATTTTAAAAGATTACATGATTTTGGATTACGAGAGAGTAAGCCGCAATGTATGTCCGAAGTTTTAACCGACAGGCAATTTCAAGTCCGCGTGGTTTCCACCCTGTCTGATTATTACAATCAGGATCAAGGTGTCCCACAAGGCAATATTTTGTCCGTCACTTTATGCAGTATCAAGCTCAACAGTTTAGCCAAGGTTTTAACCGATTCAATTGATGGATAACGTTTTGTGGATGATTTTAATTCTTCTTGTTGTGGTAAAAGGATGCATACTACTGAACGGCAAGTGTAGTTGTGTTTAAACAAAATAGATAAATTATGTCTTGAAAACGGCGTCTTTAAATTTTCTACGACGAAAACTAATTGTGTACATTTCTGCCGTAAATACAAACTGCATGAAGACCCAGAACTATTTCTAAACGGTTCACCCATCAAGGTCGTTAAGGAGGCCAAGTTCTTGGGTCTTATTTTCGACTCACATTTAACGTTTCTGCAACATATTAAATCCCTTATAGCTAAATACCTGAAGGCTCTTGATATGTTAAAAGTCGTTTCTAATTAAAAGTGGGGAGGGACCAAGCTACAGTTCTTCAGATCACTGGTTTGCTTCGAAATTAGACTACGGTTCCATCGTATATGGTGGAGCCTGCAAAAGCAATCTAAAACTACTTA